>NW_028182134.1:0-178000 GCF_964271855.1 Acomys minous
AGCAAATACATGTGTAGAAGCACAGCGCTAGCAGAAACGAACGTTTCTCGATGTTTTCTAACTCAGGGAATAAGTTGCACACTTCTGAGATGCATTTGGGCAACTTTGTCAGAAATGAGTGTTTTGCCTACAGATTCATGCCTATTTGCGCAGTAGTACAGATTCTGAGTATGTAACTGGGCTTGATGAAATCAGCATTTCTCTTGCTTCCCTGTGCGTAGGGAAGCTCAGTTTTAGTCACAGTAGCTCCCACAAGTGTCTCCTCAGTGTGTTCCCATTTCCTTAGAAACAGTGTATTTGCTGGGAGAAAAGTGCATTACTGTGCGCTTTCACCGTTCAGCAAATACATGTGTAGAAGCACAGCGCTAGCCGATACGACCGTTTCTCGACGTTCTCTAACTCAGGGAACAAGTTGCACACTTCTGAGATGCATTTGGGCAACTTTGTCAGAAATGAGTTTTTTGCCTACAGAGACATGCCTATTTGCGCAGTAGTACAGATTCTGAGTATGTAACTGGGCTTGATGAAATCAGCATTTCTCTTGCTTCCTTGTGCGTAGGGAAGCTCAGTTTTAGTCACAGTAGCTCCCACAAGTGTCTCCTCAGTGTGTTCCCATTTCCTTAGACACAGTGTATTTGCTGGGAGAAAAGTGCATTACTGTGCGCTTTCACCGTTCAGCAAATACATGTGTAGAAGCAAAGCGCTAGCAGAAACGACTGTTTCTCGACGTTTTCTAACTCAGGGAACAAGTTGCACACTTCTGAGATGCATTTGGGCAACTTTGTCAGAAATGAGTTTTTTGCCTACAGAGACATGCCTATTTGCGCAGTAGTACAGAGTCTGAGTATGTAACTGGGCTTGATGAAATCAGCATTTCTCTTGCTTCCCTGTGCGTAGGGAAGCTCAGTTTTAGTCACAGTAGCTCCCACAAGTGTCTCCTCAGTGTGTTCCCATTTCCTTAGAAACAGTGTATTTGCTGGAGAAAAGTGCATTACTGTGCGCTTTCACCGTTCAGCAAATACATGTGTAGAAGCACAGCGCTAGCAGAAACGACCGTTTCTCGACGTTTTCTAACTCAGGGAACAAGTTGCACACTTCTGAGATGCATTTGGGCAACTTTGTCAGAAATGAGTTTTTTGCCTAAAGAGACATGCCTATTTCCGCAGTAGTACAGATTCTGAGTATGTAACTGGGCTTGATGAAATCAGCATTTCTCTTGCTTCCCTGTGCGTAGGGAAGCTCAGTTTTAGTCACAGTAGCTCCCACAAGTGTTTCCTCAGTGTATTCCCATTTCCTTAGAAACAGTGTATTTGCTGGGAGAAAAGTGCATTACTGTGCGCTTTCACCGTTCAGCAAGTACATGTGTAGAAGCACAGTGCTAGCAGAAACGAACGTTTCTCGATGTTTTCTAACTCAGGGAACAAGTTGCACACTTCTGAGATGCATTTGGGCAACTTTGTCAGAAATGAGTTTTTTGCCTACAGAGACATGCCTATTTGCGCAGTAGTACAGGTTCTGAGCATGTAACTGGGCTTGATGAAATCAGCATTTCTCTTTCTTCCCTGTGCGTAGGGAAGCTCAGTTTCAGTCACAGTAGCTCCCACAAGTGTCTCCTCAGTGTGTTCCCATTTCCTTAGAAACAGTGTTTTTGCTGGGAGGAAAGTGCGCTTTCACCGTTCAGCAAATACATGTGTAGAAGCACAGTGCTAGCAGAAACGACCGTTTCTCGACGTTTTCTAACTCAGGGAACAATTTGCACACTTCTGAGATGCATTTGGGCAATTTCGTCAGAATTAATTTTTTTGCCTACAAAGACATGCCTATTTGGGCAGTAGTACAGATTCTGAGTATGTAACTGGGCTTGATGAAATCAGCATTTCTCTTGCTTCCCTGTGCGTAGGGAAGCTCAGTTTTAGTCACAGTAGCTCCCACAAGTGTCTCCTCAGTGTGTTCCCATTTCCTTAGAAACAGTGTATTTGCTGGGAGAAAAGTGCATTACTGTGCGCTTTCACCGTTCAGCAAATACATGTGTAGAAGCACAGCGCTAGCAGAAACGAACGTTTCTCGATGTTTTCTAACTCAGGGAATAAGTTGCACACTTCTGAGATGCATTTGGGCAACTTTGTCAGAAATGAGTGTTTTGCCTACAGATTCATGCCTATTTGCGCAGTAGTACAGATTCTGAGTATGTAACTGGGCTTGATGAAATCAGCATTTCTCTTGCTTCCCTGTGCGTAGGGAAGCTAAGTTTTAGTCACAGTAGCTCCCACAAGTGTTTCCTCAGTGTGTTCCCATTTCCTTAGAAACAGTGTATTTGCTGGGAGAAAAGTGCATTACTGTGCGCTTTCACCGTTCAGCAAATACATGTGTAGAAGCACAGCGCTAGCCGATACGACCGTTTCTCGACGTTCTCTAACTCAGGGAACAAGTTGCACACTTCTGAGATGCATTTGGGCAACTTTGTCAGAAATGAGTTTTTTGCCTACAGAGACATGCCTATTTGCGCAGTAGTACAGATTCTGAGTATGTAACTGGGCTTGATGAAATCAGCATTTCTCTTGCTTCCTTGTGCGTAGGGAAGCTCAGTTTTAGTCACAGTAGCTCCCACAAGTGTCTCCTCAGTGTGTTCCCATTTCCTTAGAAACAGTGTATTTGCTGGGAGAAAAGTGCATTACTGTGCGCTTTCACCGTTCAGCAAATACATGTGTAGAAGCACAGCGCTAGCCAATACGACCGTTTCTCGACGTTCTCTAACTCAGGGAACAAGTTGCACACTTCTGAGATGCATTTGGGCAACTTTGTCAGAAATGAGTTTTTTGCCTACAGAGACATGCCTATTTGCGCAGTAGTACAGATTCTGAGTATGTAACTGAGCTTGATGAAATCAGCATTTCTCTTGCTTCCTTGTGCGTAGGGAAGCTCAGTTTTAGTCACAGTAGCTCCCACAAGTGTCTCCTCAGTGTGTTCCCATTTCCTTAGACACAGTGTATTTGCTGGGAGAAAAGTGCATTACTGTGCGCTTTCACCGTTCAGCAAATACATGTGTAGAAGCAAAGCGCTAGCAGAAACGACCGTTTCTCGACGTTTTCTAACTCAGGGAACAAGTTGCACACTTCTGAGATGCACTTGGGCATCTTTGTCAGAAATGAGTTTTTTGCCTACAGAGACATGCCTATTTGCGCAGTAGTACAGGTTCTGAGCATGTAACTGGGCTTGATGAAATCAGCATTTCTCTTTCTTCCCTGTGCGTAGGGAAGCTCAGTTTCAGTCACAGTAGCTCCCACAAGTGTCTCCTCAGTGTGTTCCCATTTCCTTAGAAACAGTGTTTTTGCTGGGACGAAAGTGCATTACTGTGCGCTTTCACCGTTCAGCAAATACATGTGTAGAAGCACAGTGCTAGCAGAAACGACCGTTTCTCGACGTTTTCTAACTCAGGGAACAATTTGCACACTTCTGAGATGCATTTGGGCAACTTCGTCAGAATTAATTTTTTTGCCTACAAAGACATGCCTATTTGGGCAGTAGTACAGATTCTGAGTATGTAACTGGGCTTGATGAAATCAGCATTTCTCTTGCTTCCCTGTGCGTAGGGAAGCTCAGTTTTAGTCACAGTAGCTCCCACAAGTGTCTCCTCAGTGTGTTCCCATTTCCTTAGAAACAGTGTATTTGCTGGGAGAAAAGTGCATTACTGTGCGCTTTCACCGTTCAGCAAATACATGTGTAGAAGCACAGCGCTAGCAGAAACGAACGTTTCTCGACATTGCCTAACTCAGGGAACAAGTTGCACACTTCTGAGATGCATTTGGGCAACTTTGTCTGAAATGAGTTTTTTGCCTAAAGAGACATGCCTATTTGCACACTAGTACAGATTCTGAGTATGTAACTGGGCTTGATGAAATCAGCATTTCTCTTGCTTCCCTGTGCGTAGGGAAGCTCAGTTTTAGTCACAGTAGCTCCCACAAGTGTCTCCTCAGTGTGTTCCCATTTCCTTAGAAACAGTGTTTTTGCTGGGAGAAAAGTGCATTACTGTGCGCTCTCACCGTTCAGCAAATACATGTGTAGAAGCAAAGCGCTAGCAGAAACGACGGTTTCTCGACGTTTTCTAACTCAGGGAACAAGTTGCACACTTCTGAGATGCATTTGGGCAACTTTGTCAGAAATGAGTTTTTTGCCTACAGAGACATGCCTATTTCCGCAGTAGTACAGAGTCTGAGTATGTAACTGGGCTTGATGAAATCAGCATTTCTCTTGCTTCCCTGTGCGTAGGGAAGCTCAGTTTTAGTCACAGTAGCTCCCACAAGTGTTTCCTCAGTGTATTCCCATTTCCTTAGAAACAGTGTATTTGCTGGGAGAAAAGTGCATTACTGTGCGCTTTCACCGTTCAGCAAGTACATGTGTAGAAGCACAGTGCTAGCAGAAACGAACGTTTCTCGATGTTTTCTAACTCAGGGAACAAGTTGCACACTTCTGAGATGCACTTGGGCATCTTTGTCAGAAATGAGTTTTTTGCCTACAGAGACATGCCTATTTGCGCAGTAGTACAGGTTCTGAGCATGTAACTGGGCTTGATGAAATCAGCATTTCTCTTTCTTCCCTGTGCGTAGGGAAGCTCAGTTTCAGTCACAGTAGCTCCCACAAGTGTCTCCTCAGTGTGTTCCCATTTCCTTAGAAACAGTGTTTTTGCTGGGAGGAAAGTGCATTACTGTGCGCTTTCACCGTTCAGCAAATACATGTGTAGAAGCACAGTGCTAGCAGAAACGACCGTTTCTCGACGTTTTCTAACTCAGGGAACAATTTGCACACTTCTGAGATGCATTTGGGCAACTTCGTCAGAATTAATTTTTTTGCCTACAAAGACATGCCTATTTGGGCAGTAGTACAGATTCTGAGTATGTAACTGGGCTTGATGAAATCAGCATTTCTCTTGCTTCCCTGTGCGTAGGGAAGCTCAGTTTTAGTCACAGTAGCTCCCACAAGTGTCTCCTCAGTGTGTTCCCATTTCCTTAGAAACAGTGTATTTGCTGGGAGAAAAGTGCATTACTGTGCGCTTTCACCGTTCAGCAAATACATGTGTAGAAGCACAGCGCTAGCTGAAACGACCGTTTCTCGACGTTTTCTAACTCAGGGAACAAGTTGCACACTTCTGAGATGCATTTGGGCAACTTTGTCAGAAATGAGTTTTTTTGCCTACAGAGACATGCCTATTTGCGCAGTAGTACAGATTCTGAGTATGTAACTGGGCTTGATGAAATCAGCATTTCTCTTGCTTCCCTGTGCGTAGGGAAGCTCAGTTTTAGTAACAGTAGCTCCCACAAGTGTCTCCTCAGTGTGTTCCCATTTCCTTAGAAACAGTGTATTTGCTGGGAGAAAAGTGCATTACTGTGCGCTTTCACCGTTCAGCAAATACATGTGTAGAAGCACAGCGCTAGCCGATACGACAGTTTCTCGACGTTTTCTAACTCAGGGAACAAGTTGCACACTTCTGAGATGCATTTGGGCAACTTTGTCAGAAATGAGTTTTTTGCCTACAGAGACATGCCTATTTGCGCAGTAATACAGATTCTGAGTATGTAACTGGGCTTGATGAAATCAGCATTTCTCTTCCTTCCCTGTGTGTAGGGAAGATCAGTTTTAGTCACAGTAGCTCCCACAAGTGTCTCCTCAGTGTGTTCCCATTTCCTTAGAAAGAGTGTATTTGCTAGGAGAAAAGTACATTACTGTGTGCTTTCACCATTCAGCAAGTACATGTGTAGAAGCACAGCGCTAGCAGAAACGACCGTTTCTCGACGTTTTCTAACTCAGGGAACAAGTTGCACACTTCTGAGATGCATTTGGGCAACTTTGTCAGAAAAGAGTTTTTTGCCTACAGAGGCATGCCAATTTGCGCAGTAGTACAGATTCTGAGTATGTAACTGGGCTTGATGAAATCAGCATTTCTCTTGCTTCCCTGTGCGTAGGGCAGCTCAGTTTTAGTCACAGTAGCTCCCACAAGTGTCTCCTCAGTGTGTTCCCATTTCCTTAGAAACAGTGTATTTGCTGGGAGAAAATTGCATTACTGTGTGATTTCACCGCTCAGCAAATAAATGTGTAGAAGCACAGCACTAGCAGAAAAGACCGTTTCTCGACGTTTTCTAACACAGAGAACAAGTTTCACACTTCTGAGATGCATTTAGGCAACTTTGTCCAAAATGAGTTTTTTGCCTAAAGAGACATGCCTATTTGCGCACTAGTACAGATTCTGAGTATGTAACTGGGCTTGATGAAATCAGCATTTCTCTTACTTCCCTGTGCGTAGGGAAGCTCAGTTTTAGTCACAGTAGCTCCCACAAGTGTCTCCTCAGTGTGTTCCCATTTCCTTAGAAACAGTGTATTTGCTGGGAGAAAAGTGCATTAGTGTGCGCTTTCTCCGTTCAGCAAATACATGTGTAGAAGCACAGCGCTAGCAGAAACGACCGTTTCTCGATGTTTTCTAACTCATGGAACAAGTTGCACACTTCTGAGATGCATTTGGGCAACTTTGTCAGAAATGAGTTGTTTGCCTAAAGAGACATGCCTATTTGCGCAGTAGTACAGATTCTGAGTATGTAACTGGGCTTGATGAAATCAGCATTTCTCTTGCTTCCCTGTGCGTAGGGAAGCTCAGTTTTAGTCACAGGAGCTCCCACAAGTGTCTCCTCAGTGTGTTCCCATTTCCTTAGAAACAGTGTATTTGCTGGGAGAAAAGTGCATTAGTGTTCGCTTTCTCCGTTCAGCAAATACATGTGTAGAAGCACAGCGCTAGCAGAAACGACCGTTTCTCGATGTTTTGTAACTCATGGAACAAGTTGCACACTTCTGAGATGCATTTGGGCAACTTTGTCAGAAATGAGTTTTTTGCCTAAAGAGACAAGCTTATTTGCGCAGTAGTACAGATTCTGATTATGTAACTGGGCTTGATGAAATCAGCATTTCTCTTGCTTCCCCGTGCGTAGGGAAGCTCAGTTTTAGTCACAGTAGCTCCCATAAGTGTCTCCTCAGTGTGTTCCCATTTCCTTAGACACAGTGTATTTGCTGGGAGAAAAGTGCATTACTGTGCGCTTTCACCGTTCAGCAAATACATGTGTAGAAGCACAGCGCTAGCAGAAACGACCGTTTCTCGACGTTTTCTAACTAGGGAACAAGTTGCACACTTCTGAGATGCACTTGGGCAACTTTGTCCAAAATGAGTTTTTTGCCTAAAGAGACATGCCTATTTGCGCAGTAGTACAGATTCTGAGTATGTAACTGGGCTTGATGAAATCAGCATTTCTCTTGCTTCCCTGTGCGTAGGGAAGCTCAGTTTTAGTCACAGTAGCTCCCACAAGTGTCTCCTCAGTGTGTTCCCATTTCCTTAGACACAGTGTATTTGCTGGGAGAAAAGTGCATTACTGTGCGCTTTCACCGTTCAGCAAATACATGTGTAGAAGCACAGCGCTAGCAGAAACGACCGTTTCTCGACGTTTTCTAACTCAGGGAACAAGTTGCACACTTCTGAGATGCATTTGGGCAACTTTGTCAGAAATGAGTTTTTTGCCTAAAGAGACATGCCTATTTGCGCAGTAGTACAGATTATTAGTAAGCAACTGGGCTTGATAAAATCAGCATTTCTCTTGCTTCCCTGTGCGTAGGGAAGCTCAGTTTTAGTCACAGTAGCTCCCACAAGTGTCTCCTCAGTGTCTGCCCATTTCCTTAGAAACAGTGTATTTGATCGGAGAAAAGTGGATTACTGTACGCTTTCACCGTTCAGGAAATACATGTGTAGAAGCACAGCGCTAGCAGAAACGAACGTTTCTCGACGTTTTCTAACTCAGGGAACAAGTTGCACACTTCTGAGATGCATTTGGGCAACTTTGTCAGAAATGAGTTTTTTGCCTAAAGAGACATGCCTATTTGCGCAGTAGTACAGATTCTGAGTATGTAACTGGGCTTGATGAAATCAGCATTTCTCTTGCTTCCCTGTGCATAGGGAAGCTCAGTTTTAGTCACAGTAGCTCCCACAAGTGTCTCCTCAGTGTGTTCCCATTTCCTTAGAAACAGTGTATTTGCTGGGAGAAAAGTGCATTACTGTGCGCTTTCTCCGTTCAGCAAATACACGTGTAGAAGCACAGCGCTAGCAGAAACGACCGTTTCTCGATGTTTTCTAACTCATGGAACAAGTTGCACACTTCTGAGATGCATTCGGGCAACTTTGTCAGAAATGAGTTTTTTGCCTAAAGAGACAAGCCTATTTGCGCAGTAGTACAGATTCTGATTATGTAACTGGGCTTGATGAAATCAGCATTTCTCTTGCTTCCCTGTGCGTAGGGAAGCTCAGTTTTAGTCACAGTAGCTCCCACAAGTGTCTCCTCAGTGTGTTCCCATTTCCTTAGACACAGTGTATTTGCTGGGAGAAAAGTGCATTACTGTGCGCTTTCACCGTTCAGCAAATACATGTGTAGAAGCACAGCGCTAGCAGAAACGACCGTTTCTCGACGTTTTCTAACTCAGGGAACAAGTTGCACACTTCTGAGATGCATTTGGGCAACTTTGTGAGAAATGAGTTGTTTGCCTAAAGAGACATGCCTATTTGCGCAGTAGTACAGAGTCTGAGTATGTAACTGGGCTTGATGAAATCAGCATTTCTCTTGCTTCCCTGTGCGTAGGGAAGCTCAGTTTTAGTCACAGTAGCTCCCACAAGTGTCTCCTCAGTGTGTTCCCATTTCCTTAGAAACAGTGTATTTGCTGGGAGAAAAGTGCATTAGTGTGGGCTTTCTCCGTTCAGCAAATACATGTGTAGAAGCACAGCGCTAGCAGAAACGACCGTTTCTCGATGTTTTCTAACTCATGGAACAAGTTGCACACTTCTGAGATGCATTTGGGCAACTTTGTCAGAAATGAATTTTTTGCCTAAAGAGACAAGCCTATTTGCACAGTAGTACAGATTCTGATTATGTAACTGGGCTTGATGAAATCAGCATTTCTCTTGCTTCCCTGTGCGTAGGGAAGCTCAGTTTTAGTCACAGTAGCTCCCATAAGTGTCTCCTCAGTGTGTTCCCATTTCCTTAGACACAGTGTATTTGCTGGGAGAAAAGTGCATTACTGTGCGCTTTCACCGTTCAGCAAATACATGTGTAGAAGCACAGCGCTAGCAGAAACGACCGTTTCTCGACGTTTTCTAACTCAGGGAACAAGTTGCACACTTCTGAGATGCATTTGGGCAACTTTGTCAGAAATGAGTTTTTTGCCTAAAGAGACATGCCTATTTGCGCAGTAGTACAGATTATTAGTAAGCAACTGGGCTTGATGAAATCAGCATTTCTCTTGCTTCCCTGTGCGTAGGGAAGCTCAGTTTTAGTCACAGTAGCTCCCACAAGTGTCTCCTCAGTGTGTGCCCATTTCCTTAGAAACAGTGTATTTGATGGGAGAAAAGTGGATTACTGTGCGCTTTCACCGTTCAGCAAATACATGTGTAGAAGCACAGCGCTAGCAGAAACGAACGTTTCTCGACGTTTTCTAACTCAGGGAACAAGTTGCACACTTCTGAGATGCATTTGGGCAACTTTGTCAGAAATGAGTTTTTTGCCTAAAGAGACATGCCGATTTGCGCAGTAGTACAGATTCTGAGTATGTAACTGCGCTTGATGAAATCAGCATTTCTCTTGCTTCCCTGTGCTTAGGGAAGCTCAGTTTTAGTCACAGTAGCTCCCACAAGTGTCTCCTCAGTGTGTTCGCATTTCCTTAGACACAGTGTATTTCCTGGGAGAAAAGTGCATTGCTGTGCGCTTTCACCGTTCAGCAAATTCATGTGTAGAAGCACAGCGCTAGCAGAAACGAACGTTTCTCGACGTTTTCTAACTCAGGGAACAAGTTGCACACTTCTGAGATGCATTTGGGCAACTTTGTCAGAAATGAGTTTTTTGCCTACAGAGACATGCCTATTTGCGCAGTAGTACAGATTCTTAGTATGTAACTGGGCTTGATGAAATCAGCATTTCTCTTGCTTCCCTGTGTGTAGGGAAGCTCAGTTTTAGTCACAGTAGCTCGCACAAGTGTCTCCTCAGTGTGTTCCCATTTCCTTAGAAACAGTGTATTTGCTGGGAGAAAAGTGCATTACTGTGTGCTTTCACCGTTCAGCAAATACATGTGTAGAAGCACAGCGCTAGCAGAAACGACCGTTTCTCGACGTTTTCTAACTCAGGGAACAAGTTGCACACTTCTGAGATGCATTTGGGCAACTTTGTCAGAAATGAGTTTTTTGCCTACAGAGACATGCCTATTTGCGCAGTAGTACAGATTCTGAGTATGTAACTGGGCTTGATGAAATCAGCATTTCTCTTGCTTCCCTGTGCGTAGGGAAGCTCAGTTTTAGTCACAGTACCTCCCACAAGTGTCTCCTCAGTGTGTTCCCATTTCCTTAGAAACAGTGTATTTGCTGGGAGAAAAGTGCATTACTGTGCGCTTTCACCGTTCAGCAAATACATGTGTAGAAGCACAGCGCTAGCAGAAACGACCGTTTCTCGACGTTTTCTAACTCAGGGAACAAGTTGCACACTTCTGAGATGCATTTGGGCAACTTTGTCAGAAATGAGTTTTTTGCCTAAAGAGACATGCCTATTTGCGCAGTAGTACAGATTCTGAGTATGTAACTGGGCTTGATGAAATCAGCATTTCTCTTGCTTCCCGGTGCGTAGGGAAGCTCAGTTTTAGTCACAGTAGCTCCCACAAGTGTCTCCTCAGTGTATTCCCATTTCCTTAGAAACAGTGTTTTTGCTGGGAGAAAAGTGTATTACTGTGCGCTTTCACCGTTCAGCAAATACATGTGTAGAAGCACAGCGCTAGCAGAAACGACCGTTTCTCGACGTTTTCAAACTCAGGGAACAAGTTGCACACTTCTGAGATGCATTTGGGCAACTTTGTCCAAAATGAGTTTTTTGCCTAAAGAGACATGCCTATTTGCGCACTAGTACAGATTCTGAGTATGTAACTGGGCTTGATGAAATCAGCATTTCTCTTGCTTCCCTGTGCGTAGGGAAGCTCAGTTTTAGTCACAGTAGCTCCCACAAGTATCTCCTCAGTGTGTGCCCATTTCCTTAGAAACAGTGTATTTGATGGGAGAAAAGTGCATTACTGTGCGCTTTCACCGTTCAGCAAATACATGTGTAGAAGCACAGCGCTAGCAGAAATGACCGTTTCTCGACGTTTTCTAACTCAGGGAACAAGTTGCACACTTCTGAGATGCATTTGGGCAACTTTGTCAGAAATGAGTTTTTTGCCTAAAGAGACATGCCTATTTGCGCAGTAGTACAGATTCTGAGTATGTAACTGGGCTTGATGAAATCAGCATTTCTCTTGCTTCCCTGTGCGTAGCGCAGCTCAGTTTTAGTCACAGTAGCTCCCACAAGTGTCTCCTCAGTGTGTTCCCATTTCCTTAGAAACAGTGTATTTGCTGGGATAAAAGTGCATTACTGAGCGCTTTCTCCGTTCAGCAAATACATGTGTAGAAGCACAGCGCTAGCAGAAACGACCGTTTCTCGATGTTTTCTAACTCATGGAAGAAGTTGCACACTTCTGAGATGCATTTGGGCAACTTTGTCAGAAATGAGTTTTTTTCCTAAAGAGACAAGCCTATTTGTGCAGTAGTAAAGATTCTGAGTATGTAACTGGGCTTGATGAAATCAGCGTTTCTCTTGCTTCCCTGTGCGTAGGGAAGCTCAGTTTTAATCACAGTAGCTCCCACAAGTGTCTCCTCAGTGTGTTCCCATTTCCTTAGAAACAGTGTATTTGCTGGGAGAAAAGTGCATTACTGTGCGCTTTCACCGTTCAGCAAATACATGTGTAGAAGCACAGCGCTAGCAGAAACGAACGTTTCTCGACGTTTTCTAACTCAGGGAACAAGTTGCACACTTCTGAGATGCATTTGGGCAACTTTGTCAGAAATGACTTTTTTGCCTACAGAGACATGCCTATTTGCGCAGTAGTACAGATTCTGAGTATGTAACTGGACTTGATTAAATCAGCATTTCTCTTGCTTCCCTGTGCGTAGGGAAGCTCAGTTTTAGTCACAGTAGCTCCCACAAGTGTCTCCTCAGTGTGTTCGCATTTCCTTAGAAACAGTGTATTTGCTGGGAGAAAAGTGCATTACTGTGCGCTTTCTCCGTTCAGCAAATACATGTGTAGAAGCACAGCGCTAGCAGAAACGACCGTTTCTAGATGTTTTATAACTCATGGAACAAGTTGCACACTTCTGAGATGCTTTGGGCAACATTGTCAGAAATGAGTTTTTTGCCTAGAGACCAGCCTATTTGCCCAGTAGTACAGATTCTGAGTATGTAACTGGGCTTGATGAAATCAGCATTTCTCTTGCTTCCCTGTGCGTAGGGAAGCTCAGTTTTAGTCACAGTAGCTCCCACAAGTGTCTCCTCAGTGTGTTCCCATTTCCTTAGAAACAGTATATTTGCTCGGAGAAAAGTGCATTACTGTGCGCTTCACCGTTCAGCAAATACGTGTGTAGAAGCACAGCGCTAGCAGAAATGACCGTTTCTCGACGTTTTCTAACTCAGGGAACAAGTTGCACACTTCTGAGATGCATTTGGGCAACTTTGTCAGAAATGAGTTTTTTGCCTAAAGAGAAATGCCTATTTGCGCAGTAGAACAGATTCTGAGTATGTAACTGGGCTTGATGAAATCAGCATTTCTCTTGCTTCCCTGTGCGTAGGGAAGCTCAGTTTTAGTCACAGTAGCTCCCACAAGTGTCTCCTCAGTGTGTTCCCATTTCCTTAGAAACAGTGTATTTGCTGGGAGAAAATTGCATTACTGTGCGCTTTCACCGTTCAGCAAATACATGTGTAGAAGCATAGCACTAGCAGAAACGACCGTTTCTCGACATTTTCTAACTCTGGGAACAAGTTGAACACTTCTGAGATGCATTTGAGCAACTATGTCAGAAACGAGTTTTTTGCCTAAAGAGACGTGCTTTAGAACGCACTAGTTTTGTCTATTTGCGCCGTAGTACAGATTCTGAGTATGTAAATGGGCTTGATGAAATCAGCATAGGGGGCTCAGTTTTAGTCACAGTAGCTCCCACAAGTGTCTCCTCAGTGTGTTCCCATTTCCTTAGAAACAGTGTATTTGCTGGGAGAAAAGTGCATTACTGTGCGCTTTCACCGTTCAGCAAATACATGTGTAGAAGCACAGCGCTAGCAGAAACAAACGTTTCTCGACGTTTTCTAACTCAGGGAACAAGTTGCACACTTCTGAGATGCATTTGGGCAACTTTGTCCGAAATGAGTTTTTTGCCTACAGAGACATACCTAATTGCGCAGTAGTACAGATTCTGAGTATGTAACTGGGCTTGACGAAATCAGCATTTCTCTTGCTTCCCTGTGCGTAGGGAAGCTCAATTTTAGTCACTGTAGCTCCCACAAGTGTCTCCTCAGTGTGTGCCCATTTCCTTAGAAACAGTGTATTTGATGGGAGAAAAGTGGATTACTGTGCGCTTTCACCGTTCAGCAAATACATGTGTAGAAGCACAGCGCTAGCAGAAACAAACATTTCTCGACGATTTCAAACTCAGGGAACAAGTTGCACACTTCTGAGATGTATTTGGGCAACTTTGTCAGAAATGAGTTTTTTGCCTAAAGAGACATGCCTATTTGCGCAGTAGTACAGATTCTGAGTATGTAACTGGGCTTGATGAATTCAGCATTTCTCTTGCTTCCCGGTGCGTAGGGAAGCTCAGTTTTAGTCACAGTAGCTCCCACAAGTGTCTCCTCAGTGTGTTCCCATTTCCTTAGAAACAGTATATTTGCTCGGAGAAAAGTGCATTACTGTGCGCTTTCACCGTTCAGCAAATACATGTGTAGAAGCACAGCGCTAGCAGAAATGACCTTTTCTCGACGTTTTCTAACTCAGGGAACAAGTTGCACACTTCTGAGATGCATTTGGGCAACTTTGTCAGAAATGAGTTTTTTGCCTAAAGAGACATGCCTATTTGCGCAGTAGTACAGATTCTGTGTATGCAACTGGGCTTGATGAAATCAGCATTTCTCTTGCTTCCCTGTGCGTAGGGAAGCTCAGTTTTAGTCACAGTAGCTCCCACAAGTGTCTCCTCAGTGTGTTCCCATTTCCTTAGAAACAGTGTATTTGCTGGGAGAAAATTGCATTACTGTGCGCTTTCACCGTTCAGCAAATACATGTGTAGAAGCATAGCACTAGCAGAAACGACCGTTTCTCGACATTTTCTAACTCTGGGAACAAGTTGAACACTTCTGAGATGCATTTGAGCAACTATGTCAGAAACGAGTTTTTTGCCTAAAGAGACGTGCTTTAGAACGCACTAGTTTTGTCTATTTGCGCCGTAGTACAGATTCTGAGTATGTAAATGGGCTTGATGAAATCAGCATAGGGGGCTCAGTTTTAGTCACAGTAGCTCCCACAAGTGTCTCCTCAGTGTGTTCCCATTTCCTTAGAAACAGTGTATTTGCTGGGAGAAAAGTGCATTACTGTGCGCTTTCACCGTTCAGCAAATACATGTGTAGAAGCACAGCGCTAGCAGAAACAAACGTTTCTCGACGTTTTCTAACTCAGGGAACAAGTTGCACACTTCTGAGATGCATTTGGGCAACTTTGTCAGAAATGAGTTTTTTGCCTACAGAGACATACCTAATTGCGCAGTAGTACAGATTCTGAGTATGTAACTGGGCTTGATGAAATCAGCATTTCTCTTGCTTCCCGGTGCGTAGGGAAGCTCAGTTTTAGTCACTGTAGATCCCACAAGTGTCTCCTCAGTGTGTTCCCATTTCCTTAGGAACAGTGTATTTGCTGGGAGAAACGTGCATTACTGTGCGCTTTCACCGTTCAGCAAATACATGTGTAGAAGCACAGCGCTAGCAGAAACGACCGTTTCTCGACGTTTTCTAACTCAGGGAACAAGTTGCACACTTCTGAGATGCATTTGGGCAACTTTTTCAGAAATGACTTTTTTGCCTAAAGAGACATGCCTATTTGCGCAGTAGTACAGATTCTGAGTATGTAACTGGGCTTGATGAAATCAGCATTTCTCTTGCTTCACTGTGCGTAGGGAAGCTCAGTTTTAGTCACAGTAGCTCCCACAAGTGTCTCCTCAGTGTGTGCCCATTTCCTTAGAAACAGTGTATTTGCTGGGAGAAAAGTGCATTACTGTGCGCTTTCTCCGTTCAGCAAATACATGTGTAGAAGCACAGCGCTAGCAGAAACGACCGTTTCTCGATGTTTTCTAACTCATGGAACAAGTTGCACACCTCTGAGATGCATTTGGGCAACTTTGTCAGAAATGAGTTTTTTGCCTAAAGAGACCAGCCTATTTGCGCAGTAGTACAGATTCTGAGTATGTAACTGAGCTTGATGATATCAGCATTTCTCTTGCTTCCCTGTGCGTAGGGAAGCTCAGTTTTAGTAACAGTAGCTCCCACAAGTGTCTCCTCAGTGTGTTCCCATTTCCTTAGAAACAGTGTATTTGCTGGGAGAAAAGTGCATTACTGTGCGCTTTCACCGTTCAGCAAATACATGTGTAGAAGCACAGCGCTAGCAGAAACGACCGTTTCTCGACGTTTTCTAACTCAGGGAACTAGTTGCACACTTCTGAGATGCATTTGGGCGACTTTGTCAGAAATGAGTTTTTTGCCTAAAGAGACATGCCTATTTGCGCAATAGTACAGATTTTGAGTATGTAACTGGGCTTGACGAAATCAGCATTTCTCTTGCTTCCCTGTGCGTAGGGAAGCTCAATTTTAGTCACTGTAGCTCCCACAAGTGTCTCCTCAGTGTGTGCCCATTTCCTTAGAAACAGTGTATTTGATGGGAGAAAAGTGGATTACTGTGTGCTTTCACCGTTCAGCAAATACATGTGTAGAAGCACAGCGCTAGCAGAAACAAACATTTCTCGACGATTTCAAACTCAGGGAACAAGTTGCACACTTCTGAGATGTATTTGGGCAACTTTGTCAGAAATGAGTTTTTTGCCTAAAGAGACATGCCTATTTGCGCAGTAGTACAGATTCTGAGTATGTAACTGGGCTTGATGAATTCAGCATTTCTCTTGCTTCCCGGTGCGTAGGGAAGCTCAGTTTTAGTCACAGTAGCTCCCACAAGTGTCTCCTCAGTGTGTTCCCATTTCCTTAGAAACAGTATATTTGCTCGGAGAAAAGTGCATTACTGTGCGCTTTCACCGTTCAGCAAATACATGTGTAGAAGCACAGCGCTAGCAGAAATGACCTTTTCTCGACGTTTTCTAACTCAGGGAACAAGTTGCACACTTCTGAGAGGCATTTGGGCAACTTTGTCAGAAATGAGTTTTTTGCCTAAAGAGACATGCCTATTTGCGCAGTAGTACAGATTCTGTGTATGCAACTGGGCTTGATGAAATCAGCATTTCTCTTGCTTCCCTGTGCGTAGGGAAGCTCAGTTTTAGTCACAGTAGCTCCCACAAGTGTCTCCTCAGTGTGTTCCCATTTCCTTAGAAACAGTGTATTTGCTGGGAGAAAATTGCATTACTGTGCGCTTTCACCGTTCAGCAAATACATGTGTAGAAGCACAGCGCTAGCAGAAACGACCGTTTCTCGACATTTTCTAACTCTGGGAACAAGTTGAACACTTCTGAGATGCATTTGGGCAACTATGTCAGAAATGAGTTTTTTGCCTAAAGCGACGTGCTTTAGAACGAACTAGTTTTGTCTATTTGCGCCGTAGTAGAGATTCTGAGTATGTAAATGGGCTTGATGAAATCAGCATTTCTCTTGCTTCCCTGTGCGTAGGGAAGCTCAGTTTTAGTCACAGTAGCTCCCACAAGTGTCTCCTCAGTGTGTTCCCATTTCCTTAGAAACAGTGTATTTGCTGGGAGAAAAGTGCATTACTGTGCGCTTTCACCATTCAGCAAATACATGTGTAGAAGCACAGCGCTAGCAGAAACGAACGTTTCTCGACGTTTTCTAACTCAGGGAACAAGTTGCACACTTCTGAGATGCATTTGGGCAACTTTGTCAGAAATGAGTTTTTTGCCTAAAGAGACATGCCTATTTGCGCAGTAGTACATATTCTGAGTATGTAACTGGGCTTGATGAAATCAGCATTTCTCTTGCTTCCCTGTGCGTAGGGAAGCTCAGTTTTAGTCACAGTAGCTCCCACAAGTGTCTCCTCAGTGTGTTCCCATTTCCTTAGAAACAGTGTATTTGCTGGGAGAAAAGTGCATTACTGTGCGTTTTCACCGTTCAGCAAATAAATGTGTAGAAGCACAGCGCTAGCAGAAACGAACGTTTCTCGACGTTTTCTAACTCAGGGAACAAGTGGCACACTTCTGAGATGCATTTGGGCAACTTTGTCAGAAATGAGTTTTTTGCCTAAAGAGACATGCCTATTTGCGCAGTAGTACAGATTCTGAGTATGTAACTGGGCTTGATGAAATCAGCATTTCTCTTGCTTCCCTGTGCGTAGGGAAGCTCAGTTTTAGTCACATTAGCTCCCACAAGTGTCTCCTCAGTGTGTTCCCATTTCCTTAGAAACAGTGTATTTGCTGGGAGAAAAGTGCATTACTGTGCGCTTTCACCGTTCAGCAAATACATGTGTAGAAGCACAGCGCTAGCAGAAACGAACGTTTCTCGACGTTTTCTAACTCAGGGAACAAGTTGCACACTTCTGAGATGCATTTGGGCAACTTTGTCAGAAATGAGTTTTTTGCCTAAAGAGACATGCCTACTTGCGCAGTAGTACAGATTCTGAGTATGTAACTGGGCTTGATGAAATCAGCATTTCTCTTGCTTCCCTGTGAGTAGGGATGCTCAGTTTTAGTCACAGTAGCTCCCACAAGTGTCTCCTCAGTGTGTGCCCATTTCCTTAGAAACAGTGTATTTGATGGGAGAAATGTGGATTACTGTGCGCTTTCACCGTTCAGCAAATACATGTGTAGAAGCACAGCGCTAGCAGAAACGACCGTTTCTCGACGTTTTCTAACTCAGGGAACAAGTTGCACACTTCTGAGACGCATTTGGGCAACTTTGTCAGAAATGAGTTTTTTGCCTACAGAGACATGCCTATTTGCGCAGTAGTACAGATTCTGAGTATGTAACTGGGCTTGATGAAATCAGCATTTCTCTTGCTTCCCTGTGCGTAGGGAAGCTCAGTTTTAGTCACAGTAGCTCCCACAAGTGTCTCCTCAGTGTGTTCCCATTTCCTTAGAAACAGTGTATTTGCTGGGAGAAAAGTGCATTACTGTGTGCTTTCACCATTCAGCAAATACATGTGTAGAAGCACAGCGCTAGCAGAAACGAACGTTTCTCGACGTTTTCTAACTCAGGGAACAAGTTGCACACTTCTGAGATGCATTTGGGCAACTTTGTCAGAAATGAGTTTTTTGCCTACAGAGACATGCCTATTTGCGCAGTAGTACAGATTCTGAGTATGTAACTGGGCTTGATGAAATCAGCATTTCTCTTGCTTCCCTTTGTGTAGGGAAGCTCAGTTTCAGTCACAGTAGCTCCCGCAAGTGTCTCCTCAGTGTGTTCCCATTTCCTTAGACACAGTGTATTTGCTGGGAGAAAAGTGCATTACTGTGCGCTTTCACCATTCAGCAAATACATGTGTAGAAGCACAGCGCTAGCAGAAACGACCGTTTCTCGACGTTTTCTAACTCAGGGAACAAATTGCACACTTCTGAGATGCATTTGGGCAACTTTGTCAGAAATGAGTTTTTTGCCTACAGAGACATGCCTATTTGCGCAGTAGTACAGATTCTGAGTATGTAACTGGGCTTGATGAAATCAGCATTTCTCTTGCTTCCCTGTGCGTAGGGAAGCTCAGTTTTAGTCACAGTAGCTCCCACAAGTGTCTCCTCAGTGTGTTCCCATTTCCCTAGAAACAGTGTATTTGCTGGGAGAAAAGTGCATTACTGTGCGCTTTCACCGTTCAGCAAATACATGTGTAGAAGCACAGCGCTGGCAGAAATGACCGTTTCTCGACATTTTCTAACTGAGGGAACATGTTGCAAACTTCTGAGATGCATTTGGGCAACTTTGTCAGAAATGAGTTTTTTGCCTACAGATACATGCCTATTTGGGCAGTAGTACAGATTATTAGTAAGAAACTGGGCTTGATGAAATCAGCATTTCTCTTGCTTCCCTTTGTGTAGGGAAGCTCAGTTTTAGTCACAGTAGCTCCCACAAGTGTCTCCTCAGTGTGTTCCCATTTCCTTAGACACAGTGTATTTGCTGGGAGAAAAGTGCATTACTGTGTGCTTTCACCGTTCAGCAAATACATGTGTAGAAGCACAGCGCTAGCAGAAACGACCGTTTCTCGACGTTTTCTAACTCAGGGAACAAGTTGCACACTTCTGAGATGCATTTGGGCAACTTTGTCAGGAATGAGTTTTTTGCCTAAAGAGACATGCCTATTTGCGCAGTAGTACAGATTCTGAGTATGTAACTGGGCTTGATGAAATCAGCATTTCTCTTGCTTCCCTGTGAGTAGGGATGCTCAGTTTTAGTCACAGTAGCTCCCACAAGTGTCTCCTCAGTGTGTGCCCATTTCCTTAGAAACAGTGTTTTTGATGGGAGAAAAGTGGATTACTGTGCGCTTCCACCGTTCAGCAAATACATGTGTAGAAGCACAGCGCTAGCAGAAACGACCGTTTCTCGACGTTTTCTAACTCAGGGAACAAGTTGCACACTTCTGAGACGCATTTGGGCAACTTTGTCAGAAATGAGTTTTTTGCCTACAGAGACATGCCTATTTGCGCAGTAGTACAGATTCTGAGTATGTAACTGGGCTTGATGAAATCAGCATTTCTCTTGCTTCCCTGTGCGTAGGGAAGCTCAGTTTTAGTCACAGTAGCTCCCACAAGTGTCTCTTCAGTGTATTCCCATTTCCTTAGAAACAGTGTATTTGCTGGGAGAAAAGTGCATTACTGTGCGCTTTCACCATTCAGCAAATACATGTGTAGAAGCACAGCGCTAGCAGAAACGAACGTTTCTCGACGTTTTCTAACTCAGGGAACAAGTTGCACACTTCTGAGATGCATTTGGGCAACTTTGTCAGAAATGAGTTTTTTGCCTACAGAGACATGCCTATTTGCGCAGTAGTACAGATTCTGAGTATGTAACTGGGCTTGATGAAATCAGCATTTCTCTTGCTTCCCTGTGCGTAGGGAAGCTCAGTTTTAGTCACAGTAGCTCCCACAAGTGTCTCCTCAGTGTGTTCCCATTTCCTTAGAAACAGTGTATTTGCTGGGAGAAAAGTGCATTACTGTGCGCTTTCACCGTTCAGCAAATAAATGTGTAGAAGCACAGCGCTAGCAGAAACGAACGTTTCTCGACGTTTTCTAACTCAGGGAACAAGTGGCACACTTCTGAGATGCATTTGGGCAACTTTGTCAGAAATGAGTTTTTTGCCTAAAGAGACATGCCTATTTGCGCAGTAGTACAGATTATGAGTATGTAACTGGGCTTGATGAAATCAGCATTTCTCTTGCTTCCCTGTGCGTAGGGAAGCTCAGTTTTAGTCACAGTAGCTCCCACAAGTGTCTCCTCAGTGTGTTCCCATTTCCTTAGAAACAGTGTATTTGCTGGGAGAAAAGTGCATTACTGTGCGCTTTCACCGTTCAGCAAATACATGTGTAGAAGCACAGCGCTAGCAGAAACGAACGTTTCTCGACGTTTTCTAACTCAGGGACCAAGTTGCACACTTCTGAGATGCATTTGGGCAACTTTGTCAGAAATGAGTTTTTTGCCTAAAGAGACATGCCTATTTGTGCAGTAGTACAGATTATTAGTAAGCAACTGGGCTTGATGAAATCAGCATTTCTCTTGCTTCCCTTTGTGTAGGGAAGCTCAGTTTTAGTCACAGTAGCTCCCACAAGTGTCTCCTCAGTGTGTTCCCATTTCCTTAGACACTGTGTATTTGCTGGGAGAAAAGTGCATTACTGTGTGCTTTCACCGTTCAGCAAATACATGTGTAGAAGCACAGCGCTAGCAGAAACGACCGTTTCTCGACGTTTTCTAACTCAGGGAACAAGTTGCACACTTCTGAGATGCATTTGGGCAACTTTGTCAGAAATGAGTTTTTTGCCTAAAGAGACATGCCTACTTGCACAGTAGTACAGATTCTGAGTATGTAACAGGGCTTGATGAAATCAGCATTTCTCTTGCTTCCCTGTGAGTAGGGAAGCTCAGTTTTAGTCACAGTAGTTCCCACAAGTGTCTCCTCAGTGTGTGCCCATTTCCTTAGAAACAGTGTATTTGATGGGAGAAAAGTGGATTACTGTGCGCTTTCACCGTTCAGCAAATACATGTGTAGAAGCACAGCGCTAGCAGAAACGACCGTTTCTCGACGTTTTCTAACTCAGGGAACAAGTTGCACACTTCTGAGATGCATTTGGGCAACTTTGTCAGAAATGAGTTTTTTGCCTACAGAGACATGCCTATTTGCGCAGTAGTACAGATTCTGAGTATGTAACTGGGCTTGATGAAATCAGCATTTCTCTTGCTTCCCTTTGTGTAGGGAAGCTCAGTTTTAGTCACAGTAGCTCCCGCAAGTGTCTCCTCAGTGTGTTCCCATTTCCTTAGACACAGTGTATTTGCTGGGAGAAAAGTGCATTACTGTGCGCTTTCACCATTCAGCAAATACATGTGTAGAAGCACAGCGCTAGCAGAAACGACCGTTTCTCGACGTTTTCTAACTCAGGGAACAAATTGCACACTTCTGAGATGCATTTGGGCAACTTTGTCAGAAATGAGTTTTTTGCCTACAGAGACATGCCTATTTGCGCAGTAGTACAGATTCTGAGTATGTAACTGGGCTTGATGAAATCAGCATTTCTCTTGCTTCCCTGTGCGTAGGGAAGCTCAGTTTTAGTCACAGTAGCTCCCACAAGTGTCTCCTCAGTGTGTTCCCATTTCCTTAGAAACAGTGTATTTGCTGGGAGAAAAGGGCATTACTGTGTGCTTTCACCGTTCAGCAAATACATGTGTAGAAGCACAGCGCTAGCAGAAACGACCGTTTCTCGACGTTTTCTAACTCAGGGAACAAGTTGCACACTTCTGAGATGCATTTGGGCAACTTTGTCAGAAATGAGTTTTTTGCCTACAGAGACATGCCTACTTGCACAGTAGTACAGATTCTGAGTATGTAACTGGGCTTGATGAAATCAGCATTTCTCTTGCTTCCCTGTGAGTAGGGAAGCTCAGTTTTATTCACAGTAGTTCCCACAAGTGTCTCCTCAGTGTGTGCCCATTTCCTTAGAAACAGTGTATTTGATGGGAGAAAAGTGGATTACTGTGTGCTTTCACCATTCAGGAAATACATGTGTAGAAGCACAGCGCTAGCAGAAACGACCGTTTCTCGACGTTTTCTAACTCAGGGAACAAGTTGCACACTTCTGAGATGCATTTGGGCAACTTTGTCAGAAATGAGTTTTTTGCCTACAGAGACATGCCTATTTACGCAGTAGTACAGATTCTGAGTATGTAACTGGGCTTGATGAAATCAGCATTTCTCTTGCTTCCCTGTGCGTAGGGAAGCTCAGTTTTAGTCACAGTAGCTCCCACAAGTGTCTCCTCAGTGTCTGCCCATTTCCTTAGAAACAGTGTATTTGCTGGGAGAAAAGTGCATTACTGGGCGCTTTCACCGTTCAGCAAATAAATGTGTAGAAGCACAGCGCTAGCAGAAACGAACGTTTCTCGACGTTTTCTAACTCAGGGAACAAGTGGCACACTTCTGAGATGCATTTGGGCAAATTTGTCAGAAATGAGTTTTTTGCCTAAAGAGACATGCCTATTTGCGCAGTAGTACAGATTCTGAGTATGTAACTGGGCTTGATGAAATCAGCATTTCTCTTGCTTCCCTGTGCGTAGGGAAGCTCAGTTTTAGTCACAGTAGCTCCCACAAGTGTCTCCTCAGTGTGTTCCCATTTCCTTAGAAACAGTGTATTTGCTGGGAGAAAAGTGCATTACTGTGCGCTTTCACCGTTCAGCAAATACATGTGTAGAAGCACAGCGCTAGCAGAAACGACCGTTTCTCGACGTTTTCTAACTCAGGGAACAAGTTGCACACTTCTGAGATGCATTTGGGCAACTTTGTCAGAAATGAGTTTTTTGCCTACAGAGACATGCCTATTTGCGCAGTAGTACAGATTCTGAGTATGTAACTGGGCTTGATGAAATCAGCATTTCTCTTGCTTCCCTGTGCGTAGGGAAGCTCAGTTTTAGTCACAGTAGCTCCCACAAGTGTCTCCTCAGTGTGTTCCCATTTCCTTAGAAACAGTGTATTTGCTGGGAGAAAAGTGCATTACTGTGCGCTTTCACCGTTCAGCAAATACATGTGTAGAAGCACAGCGCTAGCAGAAACGACCGTTTCTCGACGTTTTCTAACTCAGGGAACAAGTTGCACACTTCTGAGATGCATTTGGGCAACTTTGTCAGAAATGAGTTTTTTGCCTACAGAGACATGCCTATTTGCGCAGTAGTACAGATTCTGAGTATGTAACTGGGCTTGATGAAATCAGCATTTCTCTTGCTTCCCTGTGCGTAGGGAAGCTCAGTTTTAGTCACAGTAGCTCCCACAAGTGTCTCCTCAGTGTGTTCCCATTTCCTTAGAAACAGTGTATTTGCTGGGAGAAAAGTGCATTACTGTGCGCTTTCACCGTTCAGCAAGTACATGTGTAGAAGCACAGCGCTAGCAGAAACGAACGTTTCTCGACGTTTTCTAACTCAGGGAACAAGTTGCACACTTCTGAGATGCATTTGGGCAACTTTGTCAGAAATGAGTTTTTTGCCTAAAGAGACATGCCTACTTGCGCAGTAGTACAGATTCTGAGTATGTAACTGGGCTTTATGAAATCAGCATTTCTCTTGCTTCCCTGTGAGTAGGGAAGCTCAGTTTTAGTCACAGTAGTTCCCACAAGTGTCTCCTCAGTGTGTGCCCATTTGCTTAGAAACAGTGTATTTGCTGGGAGAAAAGTGGATTACTGTGCGCTTTCACCGTACAGCAAATACATGTGTAGAAGCACAGCGCTAGCAGAAACGAACGTTTCTCGACGTTTTCTAACTCAGGGAACAAGTGGCACACTTCTGAGATGCATTTGGGCAAATTTGTCAGAAATGAGTTTTTTGCCTAAAGAGACATGCCTATTTGCGCAGTAGTACAGATTCTGAGTATGTAACAGGGCTTGATGAAATCAGCATTTCTCTTGCTTCCCTGTGCGTAGGGAAGCTCAGTTTTAGTCACAGTAGCTCCCACAAGTGTCTCCTCAGTGTGTTCCCATTTCCTTAGAAACAGTGTATTTGCTGGGAGAAAAGTGCATTACTGTGCGCTTTCACCGTTCAGCAAATACATGTGTAGAAGCACAGCGCTAGCAGAAACGAACGTTTCTCGACGTTTTCTAACTCAGGGAACAAGTTGCACACTTCTGAGATGCATTTGGGCAACTTTGTCAGAAATGAGTTTTTTGCCTACAGAGACATGCCTATTTGCGCAGTAGTACAGATTCTGAGTATGTAACTGGGCTTGATGAAATCAGCATTTCTCTTGCTTCCCTGTGCGTAGGGAAGCTCAGTTTTAGTCACAGTAGCTCCCACAAGTGTCTCCTCAGTGTGTTCCCATTTCCTTAGAAACAGTGTATTTGCTGGGAGAAAAGTGCATTACTGTGCGCTTTCACCGTTCAGCAAATACATGTGTAGAAGCACAGCGCTAGCAGAAACGACCGTTTCTCGACGTTTTCTAACTCAGGGAACAAGTTGCACACTTCTGAGATGCATTTGGGCAACTTTGTCAGAAATGAGTTTTTTGCCTACAGAGACATGCCTATTTGCGCAGTAGTACAGATTCTGAGTATGTAACTGGGCTTGATGAAATCAGCATTTCTCTTGCTTCCCTGTGCGTAGGGAAGCTCAGTTTTAGTCACAGTAGCTCCCACAAGTGTCTCCTCAGTGTGTTCCCATTTCCTTAGAAACAGTGTATTTGCTGGGAGAAAAGTGCATTACTGTGCGCTTTCACCGTTCAGCAAATACATGTGTAGAAGCACAGCGCTAGCAGAAACGAACGTTTCTCGACGTTTTCTAACTCAGGGAACAAGTTGCACACTTCTGAGATGCATTTGGGCAACTTTGTCAGAAATGAGTTTTTTGCCTACAGAGACATGCCTATTTGCGCAGTGGTACAGATTCTGAGTATGTAACTGGGCTTGATGAAATCAGCATTTCTCTTGCTTCCCTGTGCGTAGGGAAGCTCAGTTTTAGTCACAGTAGCTCCCACAAGTGTCTCCTCAGTGTGTTCCCATTTCCTTAGAAACAGTGTATTTGCTGGGAGAAAAGTGCATTACTGTGCGCTTTCACCGTTCAGCAAATACATGTGTAGAAGCACAGCGCTAGCAGAAACGACCGTTTCTCGACGTTTTCTAACTCAGGGAACAAGTTGCACACTTCTGAGATGCATTTGGGCAACTTTGTCAGAAATGAGTTTTTTGCCTACAGAGACATGCCTATTTGCGCAGTAGTACAGATTCTGAGTATGTAACTGGGCTTGATGAAATCAGCATTTCTCTTGCTTCCCTGTGCGTAGGGAAGCTCAGTTTTAGTCACAGTAGCTCCCACAAGTGTCTCCTCAGTGTGTTCCCATTTCCTTAGAAACAGTGTATTTGCTGGGAGAAAAGTGCATTACTGTGCGCTTTCACCGTTCAGCAAATACATGTGTAGAAGCACAGCGCTGGCAGAAATGACCGTTTCTCGACATTTTCTAACTGAGGGAACAAGTTGCACACTTCTGAGATGCATTTGGGCAACTTTGTCAGAAATGAGTTTTTTGCCTAAAGAGACATGCCTATTTGCGCAGTAGTACAGATTATTAGTAAGAAACTGGGCTTGATGAAATCAGCATTTCTCTTGCTTCCCTGTGAGTAGGGATGCTCAGTTTTAGTCACAGTAGCTCCCACAAGTGTCTCCTCAGTGTGTTCCCATTTCCTTAGAAACAGTGTATTTGCTGGGAGAAAAGTGCATTACTGTGCGCTTTCACCGTTCAGCAAATACATGTGTAGAAGCACAGCGCTAGCAGAAACGACCGTTTCCCGACGTTTTCTAACTCAGGGAACAAGTTGCACATTTCTGAGATGCATTTGGGCAACTTTGTCAGAAATGAGTTTTTTGCCTAAAGAGACATGCCAATTTGTGCAGTAGTACAGATTATTAGTAAGAAACTGGGCTTGATGAAATCAGCATTTCTCTTGCTTCCCTGTGAGTAGGGATGCTCAGTTTTAGTCACAGTAGCTCCCACAAGTGTCTCCTCAGTGTGTGCCCATTTCCTTAGAAACAGTGTATTTGATGGGAGAAAAGTGGATTACTGTGCGCTTTCACCGTTCAGCAAATACATGTGTAGAAGCACAGCGCTAGCAGAAACGACCGTTTCTCGACGTTTTCTAACTCAGGGAACAAGTTGCACACTTCTGAGACGCATTTGGGCAACTTTGTCCGAAATGAGTTTTTTGCCTACAGAGAGACATGCCTATTTGCGCAGTAGTACAGATTCTGAGTATGTAACTGGGCTTGATGAAATCAGCATTTCTCTTGCTTCCCTGTGCGTAGGGAAGCTCAGTTTTAGTCACAGTAGCTCCCACAAGTGTCTCCTCAGTGTGTTCCCATTTCCTTAGAAACAGTGTATTTGCTGGGAGAAAAATGCATTACTGTGCGCTTTCACCGTTCAGCAAATACATGTGTAGAAGCACAGCGCTGGCAGAAATGACCGTTTCTCGACATTTTCTAACTGAGGGAACAGGTTGCACACTTCTGAGATGCATTTGGGCAACTTTGTCAGAAATGAGTTTTTTGCCTAAAG
Organism: Acomys minous; assembly: GCF_964271855.1. Taxonomy (NCBI): domain Eukaryota; kingdom Metazoa; phylum Chordata; class Mammalia; order Rodentia; family Muridae; genus Acomys; species Acomys minous. Next base: position 26,842 of record NW_028182134.1, read on the forward strand.
AGACATGCTTATTTGCGCAGTAGTACAGATTCTGAGTATGTAACTGGGCTTGATGAAATCAGCATTTCTCTTGCTTCCCTGTGCGTAGGGAAGCCCAGTTTTAGTCACAGTAGCTCCCACAAGTGTCTCCTCAGTGTGTTCCCATTTCCTTAGAAACAGTGTATTTGCTGGGAGAAAAGTGCATTACTGTGCGCTTTCACCGTTCAGCAAGTACATGTGTAGAAGCACAGCGCTAGCAGAAACGACCGTTTCTCCACGTTTTCTAACTCAGGGAACAAGTTGCACACTTCTGAGATGCATTTGGGCAACTGTGTCAGAAATGAGTTTTTTGCCTAAAGAGACATGCCTATTTGCGCAGTAGTACAGATTATTAGTAAGAAACTGGGCTTGATGAAATCAGCATTTCTCTTGCTTCCCTTTGTGTAGGGAAGCTCAGTTTTAGTCACAGTAGCTCCCACAAGTGTCTCCTCAGTGTGTTCCCATTTCCTTAGACACAGTGGATTTGCTGGGAGAAAAGTGCATTACTGTGCGCTTTCACCGTTCAGCAAATACATGTGTAGAAGCACAGCGCTAGCAGAAACGACCGTTTCTCAACGTTTTCTAACTCAGGGAACAAGTTGCACACTTCTGAGATGCATTTGGGCAACTTTGTCAGGAATGAGTTTTTTGCCTAAAGAGACATGCCTATTTGCGCAGTAGTACAGATTCTGAGTATGTAACTGGGCTTGATGAAATCAGCATTTCTCTTGCTTCCCTGTGAGTAGGGATGCTCAGTTTTAGTCACAGTAGCTCCCACAAGTGTCTCCTCAGTGTGTGCCCATTTCCTTAGAAACAGTGTATTTGATGGGAGAAAAGTGGATTACTGTGCGCTTTCACCGTTCAGCAAATACATGTGTAGAAGCACAGCGCTAGCAGAAACGAACGTTTCTCGACCTTTTCTAACTCAGGGAAAAAGTTGCACACTTCTGAGATGCATTTGGGCAACTTTGTCAGAAATGAGTTTTTTGCCTACAGAGACATGCCTATTTGCGCAGTAGTACAGATTCTGAGTATGTAACTGGGCTTGATGAAATCAGCATTTCTCTTGCTTCCCTGTGCGTAGGGAAGCTCAGTTTTAGTCACAGTAGCTCCCACAAGTTTCTCCTCAGTGTGTTCCCAGTTCCTTAGAAACAGTGTATTTGCTGGGCGAAAAGTGTATTACTGTACGCTTTCACCGTTCAGCAAATACATGTGTAGAAGCACAGCGCTGGCAGAAATGACCGTTTCTCGACATTTTCTAACTGAGGGAACAAGTTGCACACTTCTGAGATGCATTTGGGCAACTTTGTCAGAAATTAGTTTTTTGCCTAAAGAGACATGCTTATTTGCGCAGTAGTACAGATTCTGAGTATGTAACTGGGCTTGATGAAATCAGCATTTCTCTTGCTTCCCTGTGCGTAGGGAAGCTCAGTTTTAGTCACAGTAGCTCCCACAAGTGTCTCCTCAGTGTGTTCCCATTTCCTTAGAAACAGTGTATTTGCTGGGAGAAAAGTGCATTACTGTGCGCTTTCACCGTTCAGCAAATACATGTGTAGAAGCACAGCGCTAGCAGAAACGACCGTTTCTCGACGTTTTCTAACTCAGGGAACAAGTTGCACACTTCTGAGATGCATTTGGGCAACTTTGTCAGAAATGAGTTTTTTGCCTAAAGAGACATGCCTATTTGCGCAGTAGTACAGATTCTGAGTATGTAACTGGGCTTGATGAAATCAGCATTTCTCTTGCTTCCCTGTGAGTAGGGAAGCTCAGTTTTAGTCACAGTAGCTCCCACAAGTGTCTCCTCAGTGTGTGCCCATTTCCTTAGAAACAGTGTATTTGATGGGAGAAAAGTGGATTACTGTGCGCTTTCACCGTTCAGCAAATACATGTGTAGAAGCACAGCGCTAGCAGAAACGAACGTTTCTCGACGTTTTCTAACTCACGGAAAAAGTTGCACACTTCTGAGATGCATTTGGGCAACTTTGTCAGAAATGAGTTTTTTGCCTAAAGAGACATGCCTATTTGTGCAGTAGTACAGATTCTGAGTATGTAACTGGGCTTGATGAAATCAGCATTTCTCTTGCTTCCCTGTGCGTAGGGAAGCTCAGTTTTAGTCACAGTAGCGCCCACAAGTGTCTCCTCAGTGTGTTCCCATTTCCTTAGAAAGAGTGTATTTGCTGGGAGAAAAGTGCATTACTGTGCGCTTTCACCGTTCAGCAAATACATGTGTAGAAGCACAGCGCTAGCAGAAACGACCGTTTCTCGACGTTTTCTAACTCAGGGAACAAGTTGCACACTTCTGAGATGCATTTGGGCAACTTTGTCAGAAATGAGTTTTTTGCCCCAAGAGACATGCCTATTTGCGCACTACTACAGATTCTGAGTATGTAACTGGGCTTGATGAAATCAGCATTTCTCTTGCTTCCCTGTGCGTAGGGAAGCTCAGTTTTAGTCACAGTAGCTCCCACAAGTGTCTCCTCAGTGTGTGCCCATTTCCTTAGAAACAGTGTATTTGCTGGGCGAAAAGTGTATTACTGTACGCTTTCACCGTTCAGCAAATACATGTGTAGAAGCACAGCGCTGGCAGAAATGACCGTTTCTCGACATTTTCTAACTGAGGGAACAAGTTGCACACTTCTGAGATGCATTTGGGCAACTTTGTCAGAAATTAGTTTTTTGCCTAAAGAGACATGCTTATTTGCGCAGTAGTACAGATTCTGAGTATGTAACTGGGCTTGATGAAATCAGCATTTCTCTTGCTTCCCTGTGCGTAGGGAGGCTCAGTTTTAGTCACAGTAGCTCCCACAAGTGTCTCCTCAGTGTGTTCCCATTTCCTTAGAAACAGTGTATTTGCTGGGAGAAAAGTGCATTACTGTGCGCTTTCACCGTTCAGCAAATACATGTGTAGAAGCACAGCGCTAGCAGAAACGACCGTTTCTCGACGTTTTCTAACTCAGGGAACAAGTTGCACACTTCTGAGATGCATTTGGGCAACTTTGTCAGAAATGAGTTTTTTGCCTAAAGAGACATGCCTATTTGCGCAGTAGTACAGATTCTGAGTATGTAACTGGGCTTGATGAAATCAGCATTTCTCTTGCTTCCCTGTGAGTAGGGAAGCTCAGTTTTAGTCACAGTAGCTCCCACAAGTGTCTCCTCAGTGTGTGCCCATTTCCTTAGAAACAGTGTATTTCCTGGGAGAAAAGTGCATTACTGTGCGCTTTCACCGTTCAGCAAATACATGTGTAGAAGCACAGCGCTAGCAGAAACGAACGTTTCTCGACGTTTTCTAACTCACGGAAAAAGTTGCACACTTCTGAGATGCATTTGGGCAACTTTGTCAGAAATGAGTTTTTTGCCTAAAGAGACATGCCTATTTGTGCAGTAGTACAGATTCTGAGTATGTAACTGGGCTTGATGGAATCAGCATTTCTCTTGCTTCCCTGTGCGTAGGGAAGCTCAGTTTTAGTCACAGTAGCGCCCACAAGTGTCTCCTCAGTGTGTTCCCATTTCCTTAGAAAGAGTGTATTTGCTGGGAGAAAAGTGCATTACTGTGCGCTTTCACCGTTCAGCAAATACTTGTGTAGAAGCACAGCGCTAGCAGAAACGACCGTTTCTCGACGTTTTCTAACTCAGGGAACAAGTTGCACACTTCTGAGATGCATTTGGGCAACTTTGTCAGAAATGAGTTTTTTGCCCCAAGAGACATGCCTATTTGCGCACTAGTACAGATTCTGAGTATGTAACTGGGCTTGATGAAATCAGCATTTCTCTTGCTTCCCTGTGCGTAGGGAAGCTCAGTTTTAGTCACAGTAGCTCCCACAAGTGTCTCCTCAGTGTGTGCCCATTTCCTTAGAAACAGTGTATTTCCTGGGAGAAAAGTGCATTACTGTGCGCTTTCTCCGTTCAGCAAATACATGTGTAGAAGCATAGCGCTAGCAGAAACGACCGTTTCTCGACGTTTTCTAACTCAGGGAGCAAGTTGCAGACTTCTGAGATGCATTTGGGCAACTTTGTCAGAAATGAGTTTTTTGCCTAAAGAGACATGCCTATTTGCGCAGTAGTACAGATTCTGAGTATGTAACTGGGCTTGATGAAATCAGCATTTCTCTTGCTTCCCTGTGCGTAGGGAAGCTCAGTTTTAGTCACAGTAGCTCCCACAAGTGTCTCCTCAGTGTGTTCCCATTTCCTTAGAAACAGTGTATTTGCTGGGAGAAAAGTGCATTACTGTGCGCTTTCACCGTTCAGCAAATACATGTGTAGAAGCACAGCGCTAGCAGAAACGACCGTTTCTCGACGTTTTCTAACTTAGGGAACAAGTTGCAGACTTCTGAGATGCATTTGGGCAACTTTGTCAGAAATGAGTTTTTTGCCTAAAGAGACACGCCTATTTGCGCAGAAGTACAGATTCTGAGTATGTAACTGGGCTTGATGAAATCAGCATTTCTCTTGCTTACCTGTGCGTAGGGAAGCTCAGTTTTAGTCACAGTAGCTCCCACAAGTGTCTCCTCAGTGTGTTCCCATTTCCTTAGAAACAGTGTATTTCCTGGGAGAAAAGTGCATTACTGTGCGCTTTCACCGTTCAGCAAATACATGTGTAGAAGCACAGCGCTAGCAGAAACGACCGTTTCTCGACGTTTTCTAACTCAGGGAACAAGTTGCACACTTCTGAGATGCATTTGGGCAACTTTGTCAGAAATGAGTTTTTTGCCTGAAGAGACATGCCTATTTGCGCAGTAGTACAGATTCTGAGTATGTAACTGGGCTTGATGAAATCAGCATTTCTCTTGCTTCCCTGTGCGTAGGGAAGCTCAGTTTTAGTCACAGTAGCTCCCACAAGTGTCTCCTCAGTGTGTTCCCATTTCCTTAGAAACAGTGTATTTGCTGGGAGAAAAGTGGATTACTGTACGCTTTCACCGTTCAGCAAATACATGTGTAGAAGCACAGCGCTGGCAGAAACGACCGTTTCTCGACTTTTTCTAACTCAGGGAACAAGTTGCACACTTCTGAGATGCATTTGGGCAACTTTGTCAGAAATGAGTTTTTTGTCTAAAGAGACATGCCTATTTGCGCAGTAGTACAGATTATTAGTAAGCAACTGGGCTTGATGAAATCAGCATTTCTCTTGCTTCCCTTTGTGTAGGGAAGCTCAGTTTTAGTCACAGTAGCTCCCACAAGTGTCTCCTCAGTGTGTTCCCATTTCCTTAGACACAGTGTATTTGCTGGGAGAAAAGTGCATTACTGTGCGCTTTCACCGTTCAGCAAATACATGTGTAGAAGCACAGCGCTAGAAGAAACGAACGTTTCTCGACGTTTTCTAACTCAGGGAACAAGTTGCACACTTCTGAGATGCATTTGGGCAACTTTGTCAGAAATGAGTTTTTTGCCTAAAGAGACAATCCTATTTGCGCAGTAGTACAGATTCTTAGTATGTAACTGGGTTTGATGAAATCAGCATTTCTCTGGCTTCCCTGTGTGTAGGGAAGCTCAATTTTAGTCACAGTAGCTCCCACAAGTGTCTCCTCAGTGTGTTCCCATTTCCTTAGAAACAGTGTATTTGCTGGGAGAAAAGTGCATTACTGTGTGCTTTCACCGTTCAGCAAATACATGTGTAGAAGCACAGCGCTAGGAGAAACGACCGTTTCTCGACGTTTTCTAACTCAAGGAACAAGTTGCACACTTCTGAGATGCATTTGGGCAACTTTGTCAGAAATGAGTTTTTTGCCTAAAGAGACATGCCTATTTGCGCAGTAGTACAGATTCTTAGTATGTAGCTGGGCTTGATGAAATCAGCATTTCTCTTGCTTCCCTGTGCGTAGGGAAGCTCAGTTTTAGTCACAGTAGCTCCCACAAGTGTCTCCTCAGTGTGTTCCCTTTTCCTTAGAAACAGTGTATTTGCTGGGAGAAAAGTGCATTACTGTGCGCTTTCACCGTTCAGCAAATACATGTGTAGAAGCACAGCGCTAGCAGAAACGAACGTTTCTCGACGTTTTCTAACTCAGGGAACAAGTTGCACACTTCTGAGATGCATTTGGGCAACTTTGTCAGAAATGAGTTTTTTGCCTAAAGAGACATGCCTATTTGCGCAGTAGTACAGATTCTGAGTATGTAACTGGGCTTGATGAAATCAGCATTTCTCTTGCTTCCCTGTGCGTAGGGAAGCTCAGTTTTAGTCACAGTAGCTCCCACAAGTGTCTCCTCAGTGTGTTCCCATTTCCTTAGAAACAGTGTATTTGCTGGGAGAAAAGTGCATTACTGTGCGCTTTCACCGTTCAGCAAATACATGTGTAGAAGCACAGCGCTAGCAGAAACGAACGTTTCTCGACGTTTTCTAACTCAGGGAACAAGTTGCACACTTCTGAGATGCATTTGGGCAACTTTGTCAGAAATGAGGTTTTTGCCTACAGAGACATGCCTATTTGCGCAGTAGTACAGATTCTTAGTATGTAACTGGGCTTGATGAAATCAGCATTTCTCTGGCTTCCCTGTGTGTAGGGAAGCTCAATTTTAGTCACAGTAGCTCCCACAAGTGTCTCCTCAGTGTGTTCCCATTTCTTTGGACACAGTGTATTTGCTGGGAGAAAAGTGCATTACTGTGCGCTTTCACCGTTCAGCAAATACATGTGTAGAAGCACAGCGCTAGCAGAAACGACCGTTTCTCGACGTTTTCTAACTCAGGGAACAAGTTGCACACTTCTGAGATGCATTTGGGCAACTTTGTCAGAAATGAGTTTTTTGCCTAAAGAGACATGCCTATTTGCGCAGTAGTACAGATTTTGAGTATGTAACTGGGCTTGATGAAATCAGCATTTCTCTTGCTTCCCGGTGCGTAGGGAAGCTCAGTTTTAGTCACTGTAGATCCCAGTAGTGTCTCCTCAGTGTGTTCCCATTTCCTTAGAAACAGTGTATTTGCTGGGAGAAAAGTGCATTACTGTGCGCTTTCACCGTTCAGCAAATACATGTGTAGAAGCACAGCACTAGCAGAAACGACCATTTCTCGACATTTTCTAACTCAGGGAACAAGTTGCACACTTCTGAGATGCATTTGGGCAACTTTGTCAGAAATGAGTTTTTTGCCTAAAGAGACACGCCTATTTGCGCAGAAGTACAGATTCTGAGTATGTAACTGGGCTTGATGAAATCAGCATTTCTCTTGCTTACCTGTGTGTAGGGAAGCTCAGTTTTAGTCACAGTAGCTCCCACAAGTGTCTCCTCAGTGTGTTCCCATTTCCTTAGAAACAGTGTATTTCCTGGGAGAAAAGTGCATTACTGTGCGCTTTCACCGTTCAGCAAATACATGTGTAGAAGCACAGCGCTAGCAGAAACGACCGTTTCTCGACATTTTCTAACTCAGGGAACAAGTTGCACACTTCTGAGATGCATTTGGGCAACTTTGTCAGAAATGAGTTTTTTGCCTAAAGAGACATGCCTATTTGCGCAGTAGTACAGATTCTGAGTATGTAACTGGGCTTGATGAAATCAGCATTTCTCTTGCTTCCCTGTGCGTAGGGAAGCTCAGTTTTAGTCACAGTAGCTCCCACAAGTGTCTCCTCAGTGTGTTCCCATTTCCTTAGAAACAGTGTATTTGCTGGGCGAAAAGTGTATTACTGTCCGCTTTCACCGTTCAGCAAATACATGTGTAGAAGCACAGCGCTGGCAGAAATGACCGTTTCTCGACATTTTCTAACTGAGGGAACAAGTTGAACACTTCTGAGATGCATTTGGGCAACTTTGTCAGAAATGAGTTTTTTGCCTAAAGAGACATGCTTATTTGCGCAGTAGTACAGATTCTGAGTATGTAACTGGGCTTGATGAAATCAGCATTTCTCTTGCTTCCCTGTGCGTAGGGAAGCTCAGTTTTAGTCACAGTAGCTCCCACAAGTGTCTCCTCAGTGTGTTCCCATTTCCTTAGAAACAGTGTATTTGCTGGGAGAAAAGTGCATTACTGTGCGCTTTCACCGTTCAGCAAATACATGTATAGAAGCACAGCGCTAGCAGAAACGACCGTTTCTCGACGTTTTCTAACTCAGGGAACAAGTTGCACACTTCTGAGATGCATTTGGGGAACTTTGTCAGAAATGAGTTTTTTGCCTAAAGAGACATGCCTATTTGCGCAGTAGTACAGATTCTGAGTATGTAACTGGGCTTGATGAAATCAGCATTTCTCTTGCTTCCCTGTGAGTAGGGAAGCTCAGTTTTAGTCACAGTAGCTCCCACAAGTGTCTCCTCAGTGTGTGCCCATTTCCTTAGAAACAGTGTATTTGATGGGAGAAAAGTGGATTACTGTGCGCTTTCACCGTTCAGCAAATACATGTGTAGAAGCACAGCGCTAGCAGAAACGAACGTTTCTCGACGTTTTCTAACTCAGGGAACAAGTTGCACACTTCTGAGATGCATTTGGGCAACTTTGTCAGAAATGAGTTTTTTGCCTAAAGAGACATGCCTATTTGCGCACTAGTACAGATTCTGAGTATGTAACTGGGCTTGATGAAATCAGCATTTCTCTTGCTTCCCTGTGCGTAGGGAAGCTCAGTTTTAGTCACAGTAGCTCCCACAAGTGTCTCCTCAGTGTGTGCCCATTTCCTTAGAAACAGTGTATTTGCTGGGAGAAAAGTGCATTACTGTGCGCTTTGTCTGTTCAGCAAATACATGTGTAGAAGCACAGCGCTAGCAGAAACGACCGTTTCTCGGTGTTTTCTAACTCATGGAACAAGTTGCATACTTCTGAGATGCATTTGGGCAACTTTGTCAGAAATGAGTTTTTTGCCTAAAGAGACCAGCCTATTTGCGCAGTAGTACAGATTCTGAGTATGTAACTGAGCTTGATGAAATCAGCATTTCTCTTGCTTCCCTGTGCGTAGGGAAGCTCAGTTTTAGTCACAGTAGCTCCCACAAGTGTCTCCTCAGTGTGTTCCCATTTCCTTAGAAACAGTGTATTTGCTGGGAGAAAAGTGCATTACTGTGCGCTTTCACCGTTCAGCAAATACATGTGTAGAAGCACAGCGCTAGCAGAAACGACCGTTTCTCGACGTTTTCTAACTCAGGGAACTAGTTGCACACTTCTGAGATGCATTTGGGCAACTTGTCAGAAATGAGTTTTTTGCCTAAAGAGACATGCCTATTTGCGCAGTAGTACAGATTCTGAGTATGTAACTGGGCTTGATGAAATCAGCATTTCTCTTGCTTCCCTGTGCGTAGGGAAGCTCAATTTTAGTCACTGTAGCTCCCACAAGTGTCTCCTCAGTGTGTTCCCATTTCCTTAGAAACAGTGTATTTGCAGGGAGAAAAGTGCATTACTGTGCGCTTTCACCGTTCAGCAAATACATGTGTAGAAGCACAGCGCTAGCAGAAACGAACATTTCTCGACGATTTCTAACTCAGGGAACAAGTTGCACACTTCTGAGATGTATTTGGGCAACTTTGTCAGAAATGAGTTTTTTGTCTAAAGAGACATGCCGATTTGCGCAGTAGTACAGATTCTGAGTATGTAACTGGGCTTGATGAAATCAGCATTTCTCTTGCTTCCCTGTGTGTGGGGAAGCTCAGTTTTAGTCACAGTAGCTCCCACAAGTGTCTCCTCAGTGTGTTCCCATTTCCTTAGAAACAGTATATTTGCTCGGAGAAAAGTGCATTACTGTGCGCTTTCACCGTTCAGCAAATACATGTGTAGAAGCATAGCGCTAGCAGAAACGACCGTTTCTCGACATTTTCTAACTCTGGGAACAAGTTGAACACTTCTGAGATGCATTTGGGCAACTATGTCAGAAATGAGTTTTTTGCCTAAAGAGACATGCCTATTTGCGCAGTAGTACAGATTCTGAGTATGTAACTGGGCTTGATGAAATCAGCATTTCTCTTGCTTCCCTGTGCGTCGGGAAGCTCAGTTTTAGTCACAGTAGCTCCCACAAGTGTCTCCTCAGTGTGTTCCCATTTCCTTAGAAACAGTGTATTTGCTGGGAGAAAAGTGGATTACTGTGCGCTTTCACCGTTCAGCAAATACATGTGTAGAAGCACAGCGCTTGTAGAAACGACCGTTTCTCGACTTTTTCTAACTCAGGGAACAAGTTGCACACTTCTGAGATGCATTTGGGCAACTTTGTCAGAAATGAGTTTTTTGTCTAAAGAGACATGCCTATTTGCGCAGTAGTACCGATTATTAGTAAGCAACTGGGCTTGATGAAATCAGCATTTCTCTTGCTTCCCTTTGTGTAGGGAAGCTCAGTTTTAGTCACAGTAGCTCCCACAAGTGTCTCCTCAGTGTGTTCCCATTTCCTTAGACACAGTGTATTTGCTGGGAGAAAAGTGCATTACTGTGCGCTTTCACCGTTCAGCAAATACATGTGTAGAAGCACAGCGCTAGCAGAAACGACCGTTTCTCGACGTTTTCTAACTCAGGGAACAAGTTGCACACTTCTGAGATGCATTTGGGCAACTTTGTCAGAAATGAGTTTTTTGCCTAAAGAGACATGCCTATTTGCGCAGTAGTACAGATTCTGAGTATGTAACTGGGCTTGATGAAATCAACATTTCTCTTGCTTCCCTGTGCGTAGGAAAGCTCAGTTTTGGTCACAGTAGCTCCCAAAAGTGTCTCCTCAGTGTGTTCCCATTTCCTTAGAAACAGTGTATTTGCTGGGAGAAAAGTGCATTACTGTGCGCTTTCACCGTTCAGCAAATACATGTGTAGAAGCACAGCGCTAGCAGAAACGAACGTTTCTCGACGTTTTCTAACTCAGGGAACAAGTTGCACACTTCTGAGATGCATTTGGGCAACTTTGTCAGAAATGAGTTTTTTGCCTAAAGAGACAATCCTATTTGCGCAGTAGTACAGATTCTTAGTATGTAACTGGGCTTGATGAAATCAGCATTTCTCTGGCTTCCCTGTGTGTAACGAAGCTCAATTTTAGTCACAGTAGCTCCCACAAGTGTCTCCTCAGTGTGTTCCCATTTCCTTAGAAACAGTGTATTTGCTTGGAGAAAAGTGCATTACTGTGTGCTTTCACCGTTCAGCAAATACATGTGTAGAAGCACAGCGCTAGGAGCAACGACCGTTTCTCGACGTTTTCTAACTCAGGGAACAAGTTGCACACTTCTGAGATGCATTTGGGCAACTTTGTCAGAAATGAGTTTTTTGCCTAAAGAGACATGTCTATTTGCGCAGTAGTACAGATTCTGAGTATGTAACTGGGCTTGATGAAATCAGCATTTCTCTTGCTTCCCTGTGCGTAGGGAAGCTCAGTTTTAGTCACAGTAGCTCCCACAAGTGTCTCCTCAGTGTGTTCCCATTTCCTTAGAAACAGTATATTTGCTCGGAGAAAAGTGCATTACTTTACTCTTTCACCGTTCAGCAAATACATGTGTAGAAGTACAGCGCTAGCAGAAATGACCATTTCTCGACGTTTTCTAACTCAGGGAACAAGTTGCACACTTCTGAGATGCATTTGGGCAACTTTGTCAGAAATGAGTTTTTTGCCTAAAGAGACATGCCTATTTGCGCAGTAGTACAGATTCTCTGTATGCAACTGGGCTTGATGAAATCAGCATTTCTCTTGCTTCCCTGTGTGTAGGGAAGCTCAGTTTTAGTCACAGTAGCTCCCACAAGTGTCTCCTCAGTGTGTTCCCATTTCCTTAGAAACAGTGTATTTCCTGGGAGAAAAGTGCATTACTGTGCGCTTTCACCGTTCAGCAAATACATGTGTAGAAGCACATCGCTAGCAGAAACGACCGTTTCTCGACATTTTCTAACTCTGGGAACAAGTTGAACACTTCTGAGATGCATTTGGGCAACTATGTCAGAAATGAGTTTTTTGCCTAAAGAGACATGCCTATTTGCGCAGTAGTACAGATTCTGAGTATGTAACTGGGCTTGATGAAATCAGCATTTCTCTTGCTTCCCTGTGCGTAGGGAAGCTCAGTTTTAGTCACAGTAGCTCCCACAAGTGTCTCCTCAGTGTGTTCCCATTTCCTTAGAAACAGTGTATTTGCTGGGAGAAAAGTGCATTACTGTGCGCTTTCACCGTTCAGCAAATACATGTGTAGAAGCACAGCGCTAGCAGAAACGAACGTTTCTCGACGTTTTCTAACTCAGGGAACAAGTTGCAGACTTCTGAGATGCATTTGGGCAACTTTGTCAGAAATGAGTTTTTTGCCTAAAGAGACATGCCTATTTGCGCAGTAGTACAGATTCTGAGTATGTAACTGGGCTTGATGAAATCAGCATTTCTCTTGCTTCCCTGTGCGTAGGGAAGCTCAGTTTTAGTCACAGTAGCTCCCACAAGTGTCTCCTCAGTGTGTTCCCATTTCCTTAGAAACAGTGTATTTGCTGGGAGAAAAGTGCATTACTGTGCGCTTTCACCGTTCAGCAAATACATGTGTAGAAGTACAGCGCTAGCAGACACGAACGTTTCTCGACGTTTTCTAACTCAGGGAACAAGTTGCACACTTCTGAGATGCATTTGGGCAACTTTGTCAGAAATGAGATTTTTGCCTACAGAGACATGCCTATTTGCGCAGTAGTACAGATTCTTAGTATGTAACTTGGCTTGATGAAATCAACATTTCTCTTGCTTCCCTGTGCGTAGGGAAGCTCAGTTTTGGTCACAGTAGCTCCCAAAAGTGTCTCCTCAGTGTGTTCCCATTTCCTTAGAAACAGTGTATTTGCTGGGAGAAAAGTGCATTACTGTGCGCTTTCACCGTTCAGCAAATACATGTGTAGAAGCACAGCGCTAGCAGAAACGAACGTTTCTCGACGTTTTCTAACTCAGGGAACAAGTTGCACACTTCTGAGATGCATTTGGGCAACTTTGTCAGAAATGAGTTTTTTGCCTAAAGAGACAATCCTATTTGCGCAGTAGTACAGATTCTTAGTATGTAACTGGGCTTGATGAAATCAGCATTTCTCTGGCTTCCCTGTGTGTAGGGAAGCTCAATTTTAGTCACAGTAGCTCCCACAAGTGTCTCCTCAGTGTGTTCCCATTTCCTTAGAAACAGTGTATTTGCTTGGAGAAAAGTGCATTACTGTGTGCTTTCACCGTTCAGCAAATACATGTGTAGAAGCACAGCGCTAGGAGAAACGACCGTTTCTCGACGTTTTCTAACTCAGGGAACAAGTTGCACACTTCTGAGATGCATTTGGGCAACTTTGTCAGAAATGAGTTTTTTGCCTAAAGAGACATGCCTATTTGCGCAGTAGTACAGATTCTGAGTATGTAACTGGGCTTGATGAAATCAGCATTTCTCTTGCTTCCCTGTGTGTAGGGAAGCTCAGTTTTAGTCACAGTAGCTCCCACAAGTGTCTCCTCAGTGTGTTCCCATTTCCTTAGAAACAGTGTATTTGCTGGGAGAAAAGTGCATTACTGTGCGCTTTCACCGTTCAGCAAATACATGTGTAGAAGCACAGCGCTAGCAGAAACGAACGTTTCTCGACGTTTTCTAACTCAGGGAACAAGTTGCAGACTTCTGAGATGCATTTGGGCAACTTTGTCAGAAATGAGTTTTTTGCCTAAAGAGACATGCCTATTTGCGCAGTAGTACAGATTCTGAGTATGTAACTGGGCTTGATGAAATCAGCATTTCTCTTGCTTCCCTGTGCGTAGGGAAGCTCAGTTTTAGTCACAGTAGCTCCCACAAGTGTCTCCTCAGTGTGTTCCCATTTCCTTAGAAACAGTGTATTTGCTGGGAGAAAAGTGCATTACTGTGCGCTTTCACCGTTCAGCAAATACATGTGTAGAAGCACAGCGCTAGCAGAAACGAACGTTTCTCGACGTTTTCTAACTCAGGGAACAAGTTGCACACTTCTGAGATGCATTTGGGCAACTTTGTCAGAAATGAGGTTTTTGCCTACAGAGACATGCCTATTTGCGCAGTAGTACAGATTCTTAGTATGTAACTGGGCTTGATGAAATCAGCATTTCTCTGGCTTCCCTGTGTGTAGGGAAGCTCAATTTTAGTCACAGTAGCTCCCACAAGTGTCTCCTCAGTGTGTTCCCATTTCTTTAGACACAGTGTATTTGCTGGGAGAAAAGTGCATTACTGTGCGCTTTCACCGTTCAGCAAATACATGTGTAGAAGCACAGCGCTAGCAGAAACGACCATTTCTCGACGTTTTCTAACTCAGGGAACAAGTTGCACACTTCTGAGATGCATTTGGGCAACTTTGTCAGAAATGAGTTTTTTGCCTAAAGAGACATGCCTATTTGCGCAGTACTACAGATTTTGAGTATGTAACTGGGCTTGATGAAATCAGCATTTCTCTTGCTTCCCGGTGCGTAGGGAAGCTCAGTTTTAGTCACTGTAGATCCCAGTAGTGTCTCCTCAGTGTGTTCCCATTTCCTTAGAAACAGTGTATTTGCTGGGAGAAAAGTGCATTACTGTGCGCTTTCACCGTTCAGCAAATACATGTGTAGAAGTACAGCGCTAGCAGAAACGACCGTTTCTCGACATTTTCTAACTCAGGGAACAAGTTGCACACTTCTGAGATGCATTTGGGCAACTTTGTCAGAAATGAGTTTTTTGCCTAAAGAGACATGCCTATTTGCGCAGTAGTACAGATTCTGAGTATGTAACTGGGCTTGATGAAATCAGCATTTCTCTTGCTTCCCTGTGCGTAGGGAAGCTCAGTTTTAGTCACAGTAGCTCCCACAAGTGTCTCCTCAGTGTGTTCCCATTTCCTTAGAAACAGTGTATTTGCTGGGAGAAAAGTGGATTACTGTGCGCTTTCACCGTTCAGCAAATACATGTGTAGAAGCACAGCGCTAGTAGAAACGACCGTTTCTCGACTTTTTCTAACTCAGGGAACAAGTTGCACACTTCTGAGATGCATTTGGGCAACTTTGTCAGAAATGAGTTTTTTGTCTAAAGAGACATGCCTATTTGCGCAGTAGTACAGATTATTAGTAAGCAACTGGGCTTGATGAAATCAGCATTTCTCTTGCTTCCCTTTGTGTAGGGAAGCTCAGTTTTAGTCACACTAGCTCCCACAAGTGTCTCCTCAGTGTGTTCCCATTTCCTTAGACACAGTGTATTTGCTGAACGGTGAAAGCGCACAGTAATGCACTTTTCTCCGTTTTCTAACTCAGGGAACAAGTTGCACACTTCTGAGATGCATTTGGGCAACTTTGTCAGAAATGAGTTTTTTGCCTAAAGAGACATGCCTATTTGCGCAGTAGTACAGATTCTGAGTATGTAACTGGGCTTGATGAAATCAGCATTTCTCTTGCTTCCCTGTGCGTAGGGAAGCTCAGTTTTGGTCACAGTAGCTCCCACAAGTGTCTCCTCAGTGTGTTCCCATTTCCTTAGAAACAGTGTATTTGCTGGGAGAAAAGTGCATTACTGTGCTCTTTCACCGTTCAGCAAATACATGTGTAGAAGCACAGCGCTAGCAGAAACGAACGTTTCTCGACGTTTTCTAACTCAGGGAACAAGTTGCACACTTCTGAGATGCATTTGGGCAACTTTGTCAGAAATGAGTTTTTTGCCTAAAGAGACATGCCTATTTGCGCAGTAGTACAGATTCTTAGTATGTAACTGGGCTTGATGAAATCAGCATTTCTCTGGCTTCCCTGTGTGTAGGGAAGCTCAATTTTAGTCACAGTAGCTCCCACAAGTGTCTCCTCAGTGTGTTCCCATTTCCTTAGAAACAGTGTATTTGCTGGGAGAAAAGTGCATTACTGTGTGCTTTCACCGTTCAGCAAATACATGTGTAGAAGCACAGCGCTAGCAGAAACGACCGTTTCTCGACGTTTTCTCACTCAGGGAAGAAAATGCACACTTCTGAGATGCATTTGGGCAACTTTGTCAGAATTGAGTTTTTTGCCTAAAGAGACATGCCTATTTGCGCAGTAGTACAGATTCTGAGTATGTAACTGGGCTTGATGAAATCAGCATTTCTCTTGCTTCCCTGTGCGTAGGGAAGCTCAGTTTTAGTCACAGTAGCTCCCACAAGTGTCTCCTCAGTGTGTTCCCATTTCCTTAGAAACAGTGTATTTGCTGGGAGAAAAGTGGATTACTGTGCGCTTTCACCGTTCAGCAAATACATGTGTAGAAGCACAGCGCTAGTAGAAACGACCGTTTCTCGACTTTTTCTAACTCAGGGAACAAGTTGCACACTTCTGAGATGCATTTGGGCAACTTTGTCAGAAATGAGTTTTTTGTCTAAAGAGACATGCCTATTTGCGCAGTAGTACAGATTATTAGTAAGCAACTGGGCTTGATGAAATCAGCATTTCTCTTGCTTCCCTTTGTGTAGGGAAGCTCAGTTTTAGTCACAGTAGCTCCCACAAGTGTCTCCTCAGTGTGTTCCCATTTCCTTAGACACAGTGTATTTGCTGGGAGAAAAGTGCATTACAGTGCGCTTTCACCGTTCAGCAAATACATGTGTAGAAGCACAGCGCTAGCAGAAACGAACGTTTCTCGATGTTTTCTAACTCAGGGAACAAGTTGCACACTTCTGAGATGCATTTGGGCAACTTTGTCAGAAATGAGTTTTTTGCCTAAAGAGACATGCCTATTTGCGCAGTAGTACAGATTCTGAGTATGTAACTGGGCTTGATGAAATCAGCATTTCTCTTGCTTCCCTGTGAGTAGGGAAGCTCAGTTTTAGTCACAGTAGTTCCCACAAGTGTCTCCTCAGTGTGTGCCCATTTCCTTAGAAACAGTGTATTTGATGGGAGAAAAGTGGATTACTGTGCGCTTTCACCGTTCAGCAAATACATGTGTAGAAGCACAGCGCTAGCAGAAACGACCGTTTCTCGACGTTTTCTAACTCAGGGAACAAGTTGCACACTTCTGAGATGCATTTGGGCAACTTTGTCAGAATTGAGTTTTTTGCCTAAAGAGACATGCCTATTTGCGCAGTAGTACAGATTCTGAGTATGTAACTGGGCTTGATGAAATCAGCATTTCTCTTGCTTCCCTGTGCTTAGGGAAGCTCAGTTTTAGTCACAGTAGCTCCCACAAGTGTCTCCTCAGTGTGTTCCCATTTCCTTAGAAACAGTGTATTTGCTGGGAGAAAAGTGCATTATTGTGCGCTTTCACCGTTCAGCAAAAACATGTGTAGATGCACAGCGCTAGCAGAAAAGACCGTTTCTCGACGTTTTCTAACTCAGGGAACAAGTTGCACACTTCTGAGATGCATTTGGGCAACTTTGTCAGAAATGAGTTTTTTGCCTAAAGAGACATGCCTATTTGCGCAGTAGTACAGATTCTGAGTATGTAACTGGGCTGGATGAAATCAGCATTTCTCTTGCTTCCCTGTGCGTAAGGAAGCTCAGTTTTAGTCACAGTAGCTCCCACAAGTGTCTCCTCAGTGTGTTCCCATTTCCTTAGAAACAGTGTATTTGCTGGGAGAAAAGTGCATTACTGTGCGCTTTCACCGTTCACCAAGTACATGTGTAGAAGCATAGCGCTAGCAGAAACGACCGTTTCTCGACGTTTTCTAACTCAGGGAACAAGTTGCACACTTCTGAGATGCATTTGGGCAACTTTGTCAGAAATGAGTTTTTTGCCTAAAGAGACATGCCTATTTGCGCAGTAGTACAGATTCTGAGTATGTAACTGGGCTTGGTGAAATCAGCATTTCTCTTGCTTCCCTGTGCGTAGGGAAGCTCAGTCTTAGTCACACTAGCTTCCACAAGTGTCTCCTCAGTGTGTTCCCATTTCCTTAGACGCAGTGTATTTGCTGGGAGAAAAGTGCATTACTGTGCGCTTTCACCGTTCAGCAAATACATGTGTAGAAGCACAACGCTAGCAGAAAGGAACGTTTCTCGACGTTTTCTAACTCAGGGAACAAGTTGCAGACTTCTGAGATACATTTGGGCAACTTTGTCAGAAATGAGTTTTTTGCCTAAAGAGACATGCCTATTTGCGCAGTAGTACAGATTCTGAGTATGTAACTGGGCTTGATGAAATCAGCATTTCTCTTGCTTCCCTGTGCGTAGGGAAGCTCAGTTTTAGTCACAGTAGCTCCCACAAGTGTCTCCTCAGTGTGTTCCCATTTCCTTAGACACAGTGTATTTGCTGGGAGAAAAGTGCATTACTGTGCGCTTTCACCGTTCAGCAAATACATGTGTAGAAGCACAGCGCTAGCAGAAACGACCGTTTCTCGACGTTTTCTAACTCAGGGAACAAGTTGCACACTTCTGAGATGCATTTGGGCAACTTTGTCAGAAATGATTTTTTTGCCTAAAGAGACATGCCTATTTGCGCAGTAGTACAGATTCTGAGTATGTAACTGGGCTTGATGAAATCAGCATTTCTCTTGCTTCCCTGTGCGTAGGGAAGCTCAGTTTTAGTCACAGTAGCTCCCACAAGTGTCTCCTCAGTGTGTTCCCATTTCCTTAGACACAGTGTATTTGCTGGGAGAAAAGTGCATTACTGTGCGCTTTCACCGTTCAGCAAATACATGTGTAGAAGCACAGCGCTAGCAGAAACGACCGTTTCTCGACGTTTTCTAACTCAGGGAACTAGTTGCACACTTCTGAGATGCATTTGGGCAACTTTGTCAGAAATGAGTTTTTTGCCTAAAGAGACATGCCTATTTGTGCAGTAGTACAGATTCTGAGTATGTAACTGGGCTGGATGAAATCAGCATTTCTCTTGCTTCCCTGTGCGTAGGGAAGCTCAGTCTTAGTCACACTAGCTCCCACAAGTGTCTCCTCAGTGTGTGCCCATTTCCTTAGACACAGTGTATTTGCTGGGAGAAAAGTGCATTACTGGGCGCTTTCACCGTTCAGCAAATACATGTGTAGAAGCACAGCGCTAGCAGAAAGGAACGTTTCTCGACGTTTTCTAACTCAGGGAACAAGTTGCAGACTTCTGAGATGCATTTGGGCAACTTTGTCAGAAATGAGTTTTTTGCCTAAAGAGACATGCCTATTTGCGCAGTAGTACAGATTCTTAGTATGTAACTGGGCTTGATGAAATCAGCATTTCTCTTGCTTCCCTGTGCGTAGGGAAGCTCAGTTTTAGTCACAGTAGCTCCCACAAGTGTCTCCTCAGTGTGTTCCCATTTCCTTAGACACAGTGTATTTGCTGGGAGAAAAGTGCATTACTGTGCGCTTTCACCGTTCAGCAAATACATGTGTAGAAACACAGCGCTAGCAGAAACGACCGTTTCTCGACGTTTTCTAACTCAGGGAACAAGTTGCACACTTCTGAGATGCATTTGGGCAACTTTGTCAGAAATGAGTTTTTTGCCTAAAGAGACATGCCTATTTGCGCAGTAGTACAGATTCTGAGTATGTAACTGGGCTTGATGAAATCAGCATTTCTCTTGCTTCCCTGTGCGTAGGGAAGCTCAGTTTTAGTCACAGTAGCTCCCACAAGTGTCTCCTCAGTGTGTTCCCATTTCCTTAGACACAGTGTATTTGCTGGGAGAAAAGTGCATTACTGTGCGCTTTTGCCGTTCAGCAAATACATGTGTAGAAGCACAGCGCTAGCAGAAACGACCGTTTCTCGACGTTTTCTAACTCAGGGAACAAGTTGCACACTTCTGAGATGCATTTGGGCAACTTTGTCAGAAATGAGTTTTTTGCCTAAAGAGACATGTCTATTTGCACAGTAGTACAGAGTCTGAGTATGTAACTGGGCTTGATGAAATCAGCATTTCTCTTGCTTCCCTGTGCGTAGGGAAGCTCAGTTTTAGTCACAGTAGCTCCCACAAGTGTCTCCTCAGTGTGTTCCCATTTCCATAGACACAGTGTATTTGCTGGGAGAAAAGTGCATTACTGTGCGCTTTCACCGTTAAGCAAGTACATGTGTAGAAGCACAGCGCTAGCAGAAACGAACGTTTCTCGACGTTTTCTAACTCAGGGAACAAGTTGCACACTTCTGAGATGCATTTGGGCAACTTTGTCAGAAATGAGTTTTTTGCCTAAAGAGACATGCCTATTTGCGCAGTAGTACAGATTCTGAGTATGTAACTGGGCTTGATGAAATCAGCATTTCTCTTGCTTCCCTGTGCGTAGGGAAGCTCAGTTTTAGTCACAGTAGCTCCCACAAGTGTCTCCTCAGTGTGTTCCCATTTCCTTAGAAACAGTGTATTTGCTGGGAGAAAAGTGCATTACTGTGCGCTTTCACCGTTCAGCAAATACATGTGTAGAAGCACAGCGCTAGCAGAAACGACCGTTTCTCGACGTTTTCTAACTCAGGGAACTAGTTGCACACTTCTGAGATGCATTTGGGCAACTTTGTCAGAAATGAGTTTTTTGCCTAAAGAGACATGCCTATTTGCGCAGTAGTACAGATTCTGAGTATGTAACTGGGCTGGATGAAATCAGCATTTCTCTTGCTTCCCTGTGCGTAGGGGGCTCAGTTTTAGTCACAGTAGCTCCCACAAGTGTCTCCTCAGTGTGTTCCCATTTCCTTAGAAACAGTGTATTTGCTGGGAGAAAAGTGCATTACTGTGCGCTTTCACCGTTCAGCAAATACATGTGTAGAAGCACAGCGCTAGCAGAAACGAACGTTTCTCGACATTTTCTAACTCAGGGAACAAGTTGGACACTTCTGAGATGCATTTGGGCAACTTTGTCAGAAATGAGTTTTTTGCCTAAAGAGACATGCCTATTTGCGCAGTAGTACAGATTCTGAGTATGTAACTGGCCTTGATGAAATCAGCATTTCTCTTGCTTCCCTGTGCGTAGGGAAGCTCACTCTTAGTCACACTAGCTCCCACAAGTGTCTCCTCAGTGTGTGCCCATTTCCTTAGACACAGTGTATTTGCTGGGAGAAAAGTGCATTACTGGGCGCTTTCACCGTTCAGCAAATACATGTGTAGAAGCACAGCGCTAGCAGAAAGGAACGTTTCTCGACGTTTTCTAACTCAGGGAACAAGTTGCACACTTCTGAGATGCATTTGGGCAACTTTGTCAGAAATGAGTTTTTTGCCTAAAGAGACATGCCTATTTGCGCAGTAGTACAGATTCTTAGTATGTAACTGGGCTTGATGAAATCAGCATTTCTCTTGCTTCCCTGTGCGTAGGGAAGCTCAGTTTTAGTCACAGTAGCTCCCACAAGTGTCTCCTCAGTGTGTTCCCATTTCCTTAGACACAGTGTATTTGCTGGGAGAAAAGTGCATTACTGTGCGCTTTCACCGTTCAGCAAATACATGTGTAGAAACACAGCGCTTTCAGAAACGACCGTTTCTCGACGTTTTCTAACTCAGGGAACAAGTTGCACACTTCTGAGATGCATTTGGGCAACTTTGTCAGAAATGAGTTTTTTGCCTAAAGAGACATGCCTATTTGCGCAGTAGTACAGATTCTGAGTATGTAACTGGGCTTGATGAAATCAGCATTTCTCTTGCTTCCCTGTGCGTAGGGAAGCTCAGTTTTAGTCACAGTAGTTCCCACAAGTGTCTCCTCAGTGTGTTCCCATTTCCTTAGAAACAGTGTATTTGCTGGGAGAAAAGTGCATTACTGTGCGCTTTCACCGTTCAGCAAATACATGTGTAGAAGCACAGCGCTAGCAGAAACGACCGTTTCTCGACGTTTTCTAACTCAGGGAACTAGTTGCACACTTCTGAGATGCATTTGGGCAACTTTGTCAGAAATGAGTTTTTTGCCTAAAGAGACATGCCTATTTGCGCAGTAGTACAGATTCTGAGTATGTAACTGGGCTGGATGAAATCAGCATTTCTCTTGCTTCCCTGTGCGTAGGGGGCTCAGTTTTAGTCACAGTAGGTCCCACAAGTGTCTCCTCAGTGTGTTCCCATTTCCTTAGAAACAGTGTATTTGCTGGGAGAAAAGTGCATTACTGTGCGCTTTCACCGTTCAGCAAATACATGTGTAGAAGCACAGCGCTAGCAGAAACGAACGTTTCTCGACATTTTCTAACTCTGGGAACAAGTTGGACACTTCTGAGATGCATTTGGGCAACTTTGTCAGAAATGAGTTTTTTGCCTAAAGAGACATGCCTATTTGCGCAGTAGTACAGATTCTGAGTATGTAACTGGCCTTGATGAAATCAGCATTTCTCTTGATTCCCTGTACGTAGGGAAGCTCACTCTTAGTCACACTAGCTCCCACAAGTGTCTCCTCAGTG
This sequence comes from Acomys minous, assembly GCF_964271855.1. Classification (NCBI taxonomy): domain Eukaryota; kingdom Metazoa; phylum Chordata; class Mammalia; order Rodentia; family Muridae; genus Acomys; species Acomys minous. Next base: position 48,892 of record NW_028182134.1, read on the forward strand.
TGTGCCCATTTCCTTAGACACAGTGTATTTGCTGGGAGAAAAGTGCATTACTGGGCGCTTTCACCGTTCAGCAAATACATGTGTAGAAGCACAGCGCTAGCAGAAAGGAACGTTTCTCGACGTTTTCTAACTCAGGGAACAAGTTGCACACTTCTGAGATGCATTTGGGCAACTTTGTCAGAAATGAGTTTTTTGCCTAAAGAGACATGCCTATTTGCGCAGTAGTACAGATTCTTAGTATGTAACTGGGCTTGATGAAATCAGCATTTCTCTTGCTTCCCTGTGCGTAGGGAAGCTCAGTTTTAGTCACAGTAGCTCCCACAAGTGTCTCCTCAGTGTGTTCCCATTTCCTTAGACACAGTGTATTTGCTGGGAGAAAAGTGCATTACTGTGCGCTTTCACCGTTCAGCAAATACATGTGTAGAAACACAGCGCTTTCAGAAACGACCGTTTCTCGACGTTTTCTAACTCAGGGAACAAGTTGCACACTTCTGAGATGCATTTGGGCAACTTTGTCAGAAATGAGTTTTTTGCCTAAAGAGACATGCCTATTTGCGCAGTAGTACAGATTCTGAGTATGTAACTGGGCTTGATGAAATCAGCATTTCTCTTGCTTCCCTGTGCGTAGGGAAGCTCAGTTTTAGTCACAGTAGCTCCCACAAGTGTCTCCTCAGTGTGTTCCCATTTCCTTAGAAACAGTGTATTTGCTGGGAGAAAAGTGCATTACTGTGCGCTTTCACCGTTCAGCAAATACATGTGTAGAAGCACAGCGCTAGCAGAAACGACCGTTTCTCGACGTTTTCTAACTCAGGGAACTAGTTGCACACTTCTGAGATGCATTTGGGCAACTTTGTCAGAAATGAGTTTTTTGCCTAAAGAGACATGCCTATTTGCGCAGTAGTACAGATTCTGAGTATGTAACTGGGCTGGATGAAATCAGCATTTCTCTTGCTTCCCTGTGCGTAGGGGGCTCAGTTTTAGTCACAGTAGCTCCCACAAGTGTCTCCTCAGTGTGTTCCCATTTCCTTAGAAACAGTGTATTTGCTGGGAGAAAAGTGCATTACTGTGTGCTTTCACCGTTCAGCAAATACATGTGTAGAAGCACAGCGCTAGCAGAAACGAACGTTTCTCCACGTTTTCTAACTCAGGGAACAAGTTGCACACTTCTGAGATGCATTTGGGCAACTTTGTCAGAAATGAGTTTTTTGCCTAAAGAGACATGCCTATTTGCGCAGTAGTACAGATTATGAGTATGTAACTGGGCTTGATGAAATCAGCATTTCTCTTGCTTCCCTGTGCGTAGGGAAGCTCAGTTTTAGTCACAGTAGCTCCCACAAGTGTCTCCTCAGTGTGTTCCCATTTCCTTAGACACAGTGTATTTGCTGGGAGAAAAGTGCATTACTGTGCGCTTTCACCGTTCAGCAAATACATGTGTAGAAGCACAGCGCTAGCAGAAACGAACGTTTCTCGACGTTTTCTAACTCAGGGAACAAGTTGCACACTTCTGAGATGCATTTGGGCAACTTTGTCAGAAATGAGTTTTTTGCCTAAAGAGACATGCCTATTTGCGCAGTAGTACAGATTCTGAGTATGTAACTGGGCTTGATGAAATCAGCATTTCTCTTGCTTCCCTGTGAGTAGGGAAGCTCAGTTTTAGTCACAGTAGTTCCCACAAGTGTCTCCTCAGTGTGTGCCCATTTCCTTAGAAACAGTGTATTTGATGGGAGAAAAGTGGATTACTGTGCGCTTTCACCGTTCAGCAAATACATGTGTAGAAGCACAGCGCTAGCAGAAACGACCGTTTCTCGACGTTTTCTAACTCAGGGAACAAGTTGCACACTTCTGAGATGCATTTGGGCAACTTTGTCAGAATTGAGTTTTTTGCCTAAAGAGACATGCCTATTTGCGCAGTAGTACAGATTCTGAGTATGTAACTGGGCTTGATGAAATCAGCATTTCTCTTGCTTCCCTGTGCTTAGGGAAGCTCAGTTTTAGTCACAGTAGCTCCCACAAGTGTCTCCTCAGTGTGTTCCCATTTCCTTAGAAACAGTGTATTTGCTGGGAGAAAAGTGCATTATTGTGCGCTTTCACCGTTCAGCAAAAACATGTGTAGATGCACAGCGCTAGCAGAAAAGACCGTTTCTCGATGTTTTCTAACTCAGGGAACAAGTTGCACACTTCTGAGATGCATTTGGGCAACTTTGTCAGAAATGAGTTTTTTGCCTAAAGAGACATGCCTATTTGCGCAGTAGTACAGATTCTGAGTATGTAACTGGGCTGGATGAAATCAGCATTTCTCTTGCTTCCCTGTGCGTAAGGAAGCTCAGTTTTAGTCACAGTAGCTCCCACAAGTGTCTCCTCAGTGTGTTCCCATTTCCTTAGACACAGTGTATTTGCTGGGAGAAAAGTGCATTACTGTGCGCTTTCACCGTTCAGCAAATACATGTGTAGAAGCACAGCGCTAGCAGAAACGACCGTTTCTCGACGTTTTCTAACTCAGGGAACTAGTTGCACACTTCTGAGATGCATTTGGGCAACTTTGTCAGAAATGAGTTTTTTGCCTAAAGAGACATGCCTATTTGTGCAGTAGTACAGATTCTGAGTATGTAACTGGGCTGGATGAAATCAGCATTTCTCTTGCTTCCCTGTGCGTAGGGGGCTCAGTTTTAGTCACAGTAGCTCCCACAAGTGTCTCCTCAGTGTGTTCCCATTTCCTTAGAAACAGTGTATTTGCTGGGAGAAGAGTGCATTACTGTGCGCTTTCACCGTTCAGCAAATACATGTGTAGAAGCACAGCGCTAGGAGAAACGAACGTTTCTCGACATTTTCTAACTCAGGGAACAAGTTGCACACTTCTGAGATGCATTTGGGCAACTTTGTCAGAAATGAGTTTTTTGCCTAAAGAGACATGCCTATTTGCGCAGTAGTACAGATTCTGAGTATGTAACTGGCCTTGATGAAATCAGCATTTCTCTTGCTTCCCTGTGCGTAGGGAAGCTCAGTCTTAGTCACACTAGCTCCCACAAGTGTCTCCTCAGTGTGTGCCCATTTCCTTAGACACAGTGTATTTGCTGGGAGAAAAGTGCATTACTGGGCGCTTTCACCGTTCAGCAAATACATGTGTAGAAGCACAGCGCTAGCAGAAAGGAACGTTTCTCGACGTTTTCTAACTCAGGGAACAAGTTGCAGACTTCTGAGATGCATTTGGGCAACTTTGTCAGAAATGAGTTTTTTGCCTAAAGAGACATGCCTATTTGCGCAGTAGTACAGATTCTTAGTATGTAACTGGGCTTGATGAAATCAGCATTTCTCTTGCTTCCCTGTGCGTAGGGAAGCTCAGTTTTAGTCACAGTAGCTCCCACAAGTGTCTCCTCAGTGTGTTCCCATTTCCTTAGACACAGTGTATTTGCTGGGAGAAAAGTGCATTACTGTGCGCTTTCACCGTTCAGCAAATACATGTGTAGAAACACAGCGCTAGCAGAAACGACCGTTTCTCGACGTTTTCTAACTCAGGGAACAAGTTGCACACTTCTGAGATGCATTTGGGCAACTTTGTCAGAAATGAGTTTTTTGCCTAAAGAGACATGCCTATTTGCACAGTAGTACAGATTCTGAGTATGTAACTGGGCTTGATGAAATCAGCATTTCTCTTGCTTCCCTGTGCGTAGGGAAGCTCAGTTTTAGTCACAGTAGCTCCCACAAGTGTCTCCTCAGTGTGTTCCCATTTCCTTAGACACAGTGTATTTGCTGGGAGAAAAGTGCATTACTGTGCGCTTTCACCGTTCAGCAAATACATGTGTAGAAGCACAGCGCTAGCAGAAACGACCGTTTCTCGACGTTTTCTAACTCAGGGAACAAGTTGCACACTTCTGAGATGCATTTGGGCAACTTTGTCAGAAATGAGTTTTTTGCCTAAAGAGACATGTCTATTTGCACAGTAGTACAGAGTCTGAGTATGTAACTGGGCTTGATGAAATCAGCATTTCTCTTGCTTCCCTGTGCGTAGGGAAGCTCAGTTTTAGTCACAGTAGCTCCCACAAGTGTCTCCTCAGTGTGTTCCCATTTCCTTAGACACAGTGTATTTGCTGGGAGAAAAGTGCATTACTGTGCGCTTTCACCGTTCAGCAAGTACATGTGTAGAAGCACAGCGCTAGCAGAAACGACCGTTTCTCGACGTTTTCTAACTCAGGGAACAAGTTGCACACTTCTGAGATGCATTTGGGCAACTTTGTCAGAAATGAGTTTTTTGCCTAAAGAGACATGCCTATTTGCGCAGTAGTACAGATTCTGAGTATGTAACTGGGCTTGATGAAATCAGCATTTCTCTTGCTTCCCTGTGCGTAGGGAAGCTCAGTTTTAGTCACAGTAGCTCCCACAAGTGTCTCCTCAGTGTGTTCCCATTTCCTTAGAAACAGTGTATTTGCTGGGAGAAAAGTGCATTACTGTGCGCTTTCACCGTTCAGCAAATACATGTGTAGAAGCACAGCGCTAGCAGAAACGACCGTTTCTCGACGTTTTCTAACTCAGGGAACTAGTTGCACACTTCTGAGATGCATTTGGGCAACTTTGTCAGAAATGAGTTTTTTGCCTAAAGAGACATGCCTATTTGCGCAGTAGTACAGATTCTGAGTATGTAACTGGGCTGGATGAAATCAGCATTTCTCTTGCTTCCCTGTGCGTAGGGGGCTCAGTTTTAGTCACAGTAGCTCCCACAAGTGTCTCCTCAGTGTGTTCCCATTTCCTTAGAAACAGTGTATTTGCTGGGAGAAAAGTGCATTACTGTGCGCTTTCACCGTTCAGCAAATACATGTGTAGAAGCACAGCGCTAGCAGAAACGAACGTTTCTCGACATTTTCTAACTCAGGGAACAAGTTGGACACTTCTGAGATGCATTTGGGCAACTTTGTCAGAAATGAGTTTTTTGCCTAAAGAGACATGCCTATTTGCGCAGTAGTACAGATTCTGAGTATGTAACTGGCCTTGATGAAATCAGCATTTCTCTTGCTTCCCTGTGCGTAGGGAAGCTCACTCTTAGTCACACTAGCTCCCACAAGTGTCTCCTCAGTGTGTGCCCATTTCCTTAGACACAGTGTATTTGCTGGGAGAAAAGTGCATTACTGGGCGCTTTCACCGTTCAGCAAATACATGTGTAGAAGCACAGCGCTAGCAGAAAGGAACGTTTCTCGACGTTTTCTAACTCAGGGAACAAGTTGCACACTTCTGAGATGCATTTGGGCAACTTTGTCAGAAATGAGTTTTTTGCCTAAAGAGACATGCCTATTTGCGCAGTAGTACAGATTCTTAGTATGTAACTGGCCTTGATGAAATCAGCATTTCTCTTGCTTCCCTGTGCGTAGGGAAGCTCAGTTTTAGTCACAGTAGCTCCCACAAGTGTCTCCTCAGTGTGTTCCCATTTCCTTAGACACAGTGTATTTGCTGGGAGAAAAGTGCATTACTGTGCGCTTTCACCGTTCAGCAAATACATGTGTAGAAACACAGCGCTTTCAGAAACGACCGTTTCTCGACGTTTTCTAACTCAGGGAACAAGTTGCACACTTCTGAGATGCATTTGGGCAACTTTGTCAGAAATGAGTTTTTTGCCTAAAGAGACATGCCTATTTGCGCAGTAGTACAGATTCTGAGTATGTAACTGGGCTTGATGAAATCAGCATTTCTCTTGCTTCCCTGTGCGTAGGGAAGCTCAGTTTTAGTCACAGTAGCTCCCACAAGTGTCTCCTCAGTGTGTTCCCATTTCCTTAGAAACAGTGTATTTGCTGGGAGAAAAGTGCATTACTGTGCGCTTTCACCGTTCAGCAAATACATGTTTAGAAGCACAGCGCTAGCAGAAACGACCGTTTCTCGACGTTTTCTAACTCAGGGAACTAGTTGCACACTTCTGAGATGCATTTGGGCAACTTTGTCAGAAATGAGTTTTTTGCCTAAAGAGACATGCCTATTTGCGCAGTAGTACAGATTCTGAGTATGTAACTGGGCTGGATGAAATCAGCATTTCTCTTGCTTCCCTGTGCGTAGGGGGCTCAGTTTTAGTCACAGTAGCTCCCACAAGTGTCTCCTCAGTGTGTTCCCATTTCCTTAGAAACAGTGTATTTGCTGGGAGAAAAGTGCATTACTGTGTGCTTTCACCGTTCAGCAAATACATGTGTAGAAGCACAGCGCTAGCAGAAACGAACGTTTCTCCACGTTTTCTAACTCAGGGAACAAGTTGCACACTTCTGAGATGCATTTGGGCAACTTTGTCAGAAATGAGTTTTTTGCCTAAAGAGACATGCCTATTTGCGCAGTAGTACAGATTATGAGTATGTAACTGGGCTTGATGAAATCAGCATTTCTCTTGCTTCCCTGTGCGTAGGGAAGCTCAGTTTTAGTCACAGTAGCTCCCACAAGTGTCTCCTCAGTGTGTTCCCATTTCCTTAGACACAGTGTATTTGCTGGGAGAAAAGTGCATTACTGTGCGCTTTCACCGTTCAGCAAATACATGTGTAGAAGCACAGCGCTAGCAGAAACGACCGTTTCTCGACGTTTTCTAACTCAAGGAACAAGTTGCACACTTCTGAGATGCATTTGGGCAACTTTGTCAGAAATGAGTTTTTTGCCTACAGAGACATGCCTATTTGCGCAGTAGTACAGATTCTGAGTATGTAACTGGGCTTGATGAAATCAGCATTTCTCTTGCTTCCCTGTGCGTAGGGAAGCTCAGTTTTAGTCACAAATAGCTCCCACAAGTGTCTCCTCAGTGTGTTCCCATTTCCTTAGAAACAGTGTATTTGCTGGGAGAAAAGTGCATTACTGTGCGCTTTCACCGTTCAGCAAATACATGTGTAGAAGCACAGCGCTAGCAGAAACGAACGTTTCTCGACGTTTTCTAACTCAGGGAACAAGTTGCACACTTCTGAGATGCATTTGGGCAACTTTGTCAGAAATGAGTTTTTTGCCTAAAGAGACATGCCTATTTGCGCAGTAGTACAGATTCTGAGTATGTAACTGGGCTGGATGAAATCAGCATTTCTCTTGCTTCCCTGTGCGTAGGGGGCTCAGTTTTAGTCACAGTAGCTCCCACAAGTGTCTCCTCAGTGTGTTCCCATTTCCTTAGAAACAGTGTATTTGCTGGGAGAAAAGTGCATTACTGTGCGCTTTCACCGTTCAGCAAATACATGTGTAGAAGCACAGCGCTAGGAGAAACGAACGTTTCTCGACATTTTCTAACTCAGGGAACAAGTTGCACACTTCTGAGATGCATTTGGGCAACTTTGTCAGAAATGAGTTTTTTGCCTAAAGAGACATGCCTATTTGCGCAGTAGTACAGATTCTGAGTATGTAACTGGCCTTGATGAAATCAGCATTTCTCTTGCTTCCCTGTGCGTAGGGAAGCTCAGTCTTAGTCACACTAGCTCCCACAAGTGTCTCCTCAGTGTGTGCCCATTTCCTTAGACACAGTGTATTTGCTGGGAGAAAAGTGCATTACTGGGCGCTTTCACCGTTCAGCAAATACATGTGTAGAAGCACAGCGCTAGCAGAAAGGAACGTTTCTCGACGTTTTCTAACTCAGGGAACAAGTTGCAGACTTCTGAGATGCATTTGGGCAACTTTGTCAGAAATGAGTTTTTTGCCTAAAGAGACATGCCTATTTGCGCAGTAGTACAGATTCTTAGTATGTAACTGGGCTTGATGAAATCAGCATTTCTCTTGCTTCCCTGTGCGTAGGGAAGCTCAGTTTTAGTCACAGTAGCTCCCACAAGTGTCTCCTCAGTGTGTTCCCATTTCCTTAGACACAGTGTATTTGCTGGGAGAAAAGTGCATTACTGTGCGCTTTCACCGTTCAGCAAATACATGTGTAGAAACACAGCGCTAGCAGAAACGACCGTTTCTCGACGTTTTCTAACTCAGGGAACAAGTTGCACACTTCTGAGATGCATTTGGGCAACATTGTCAGAAATGAGTTTTTTGCCTAAAGAGACATGCCTATTTGCGCAGTAGTACAGATTCTGAGTATGTAACTGGGCTTGATGAAATCAGCATTTCTCTTGCTTCCCTGTGCGTAGGGAAGCTCAGTTTTAGTCACAGTAGCTCCCACAAGTGTCTCCTCAGTGTGTTCCCATTTCCTTAGACACAGTGTATTTGCTGGGAGAAAAGTGCATTACTGTGCGCTTTCACCGTTCAGCAAATACATGTGTAGAAGCACAGCGCTAGCAGAAACGACCGTTTCTCGACGTTTTCTAACTCAGGGAACAAGTTGCACACTTCTGAGATGCATTTGGGCAACTTTGTCAGAAATGAGTTTTTTGCCTAAAGAGACATGTCTATTTGCACAGTAGTACAGAGTCTGAGTATGTAACTGGGCTTGATGAAATCAGCATTTCTCTTGCTTCCCTGTGCGTAGGGAAGCTCAGTTTTAGTCACAGTAGCTCCCACAAGTGTCTCCTCAGTGTGTTCCCATTTCCTTAGACACAGTGTATTTGCTGGGAGAAAAGTGCATTACTGTGCGCTTTCACCGTTCAGCAAGTACATGTGTAGAAGCACAGCGCTAGCAGAAACGACCGTTTCTCGACGTTTTCTAACTCAGGGAACAAGTTGCACACTTCTGAGATGCATTTGGGCAACTTTGTCAGAAATGAGTTTTTTGCCTAAAGAGACATGCCTATTTGCGCAGTAGTACAGATTCTGAGTATGTAACTGGGCTTGATGAAATCAGCATTTCTCTTGCTTCCCTGTGCGTAGGGAAGCTCAGTTTTAGTCACAGTAGCTCCCACAAGTGTCTCCTCAGTGTGTTCCCATTTCCTTAGAAACAGTGTATTTGCTGGGAGAAAAGTGCATTACTGTGCGCTTTCACCGTTCAGCAAATACATGTGTAGAAGCACAGCGCTAGCAGAAACGACCGTTTCTCGACGTTTTCTAACTCAGGGAACTAGTTGCACACTTCTGAGATGCATTTGGGCAACTTTGTCAGAAATGAGTTTTTTGCCTAAAGAGACATGCCTATTTGCGCAGTAGTACAGATTCTGAGTATGTAACTGGGCTGGATGAAATCAGCATTTCTCTTGCTTCCCTGTGCGTAGGGGGCTCAGTTTTAGTCACAGTAGCTCCCACAAGTGTCTCCTCAGTGTGTTCCCATTTCCTTAGAAACAGTGTATTTGCTGGGAGAAAAGTGCATTACTGTGCGCTTTCACCGTTCAGCAAATACATGTGTAGAAGCACAGCGCTAGCAGAAACGAACGTTTCTCGACATTTTCTAACTCAGGGAACAAGTTGGACACTTCTGAGATGCATTTGGGCAACTTTGTCAGAAATGAGTTTTTTGCCTAAAGAGACATGCCTATTTGCGCAGTAGTACAGATTCTGAGTATGTAACTGGCCTTGATGAAATCAGCATTTCTCTTGCTTCCCTGTGCGTAGGGAAGCTCACTCTTAGTCACACTAGCTCCCACAAGTGTCTCCTCAGTGTGTGCCCATTTCCTTAGACACAGTGTATTTGCTGGGAGAAAAGTGCATTACTGGGCGCTTTCACCGTTCAGCAAATACATGTGTAGAAGCACAGCGCTAGCAGAAAGGAACGTTTCTCGACGTTTTCTAACTCAGGGAACAAGTTGCACACTTCTGAGATGCATTTGGGCAACTTTGTCAGAAATGAGTTTTTTGCCTAAAGAGACATGCCTATTTGCGCAGTAGTACAGATTCTTAGTATGTAACTGGCCTTGATGAAATCAGCATTTCTCTTGCTTCCCTGTGCGTAGGGAAGCTCAGTTTTAGTCACAGTAGCTCCCACAAGTGTCTCCTCAGTGTGTTCCCATTTCCTTAGACACAGTGTATTTGCTGGGAGAAAAGTGCATTACTGTGCGCTTTCACCGTTCAGCAAATACATGTGTAGAAACACAGCGCTTTCAGAAACGACCGTTTCTCGACGTTTTCTAACTCAGGGAACAAGTTGCACACTTCTGAGATGCATTTGGGCAACTTTGTCAGAAATGAGTTTTTTGCCTAAAGAGACATGCCTATTTGCGCAGTAGTACAGATTCTGAGTATGTAACTGGGCTTGATGAAATCAGCATTTCTCTTGCTTCCCTGTGCGTAGGGAAGCTCAGTTTTAGTCACAGTAGCTCCCACAAGTGTCTCCTCAGTGTGTTCCCATTTCCTTAGAAACAGTGTATTTGCTGGGAGAAAAGTGCATTACTGTGCGCTTTCACCGTTCAGCAAATACATGTTTAGAAGCACAGCGCTAGCAGAAACGACCGTTTCTTGACGTTTTCTAACTCAGGGAACTAGTTGCACACTTCTGAGATGCATTTGGGCAACTTTGTCAGAAATGAGTTTTTTGCCTAAAGAGACATGCCTATTTGCGCAGTAGTACAGATTCTGAGTATGTAACTGGGCTGGATGAAATCAGCATTTCTCTTGCTTCCCTGTGCGTAGGGGGCTCAGTTTTAGTCACAGTAGCTCCCACAAGTGTCTCCTCAGTGTGTTCCCATTTCCTTAGAAACAGTGTATTTGCTGGGAGAAAAGTGCATTACTGTGTGCTTTCACCGTTCAGCAAATACATGTGTAGAAGCACAGCGCTAGCAGAAACGAACGTTTCTCCACGTTTTCTAACTCAGGGAACAAGTTGCACACTTCTGAGATGCATTTGGGCAACTTTGTCAGAAATGAGTTTTTTGCCTAAAGAGACATGCCTATTTGCGCAGTAGTACAGATTATGAGTATGTAACTGGGCTTGATGAAATCAGCATTTCTCTTGCTTCCCTGTGCGTAGGGAAGCTCAGTTTTAGTCACAGTAGCTCCCACAAGTGTCTCCTCAGTGTGTTCCCATTTCCTTAGACACAGTGTATTTGCTGGGAGAAAAGTGCATTACTGTGCGCTTTCACCGTTCAGCAAATACATGTGTAGAAGCACAGCGCTAGCAGAAACGACCGTTTCTCGACGTTTTCTAACTCAAGGAACAAGTTGCACACTTCTGAGATGCATTTGGGCAACTTTGTCAGAAATGAGTTTTTTGCCTACAGAGACATGCCTATTTGCGCAGTAGTACAGATTCTGAGTATGTAACTGGGCTTGATGAAATCAGCATTTCTCTTGCTTCCCTGTGCGTAGGGAAGCTCAGTTTTAGTCACAAATAGCTCCCACAAGTGTCTCCTCAGTGTGTTCCCATTTCCTTAGAAACAGTGTATTTGCTGGGAGAAAAGTGCATTACTGTGCGCTTTCACCGTTCAGCAAATACATGTGTAGAAGCACAGCGCTAGCAGAAACGAACGTTTCTCGACGTTTTCTAACTCAGGGAACAAGTTGCACACTTCTGAGATGCATTTGGGCAACTTTGTCAGAAATGAGTTTTTTGCCTAAAGAGACATGCCTATTTGCGCAGTAGTACAGAGTCGGAGTATGTAACTGGGCTTGATGAAATCAGCATTTCTCTTGCTTCCCTGTGCGTAGGGAAGCTCAGTTATAGTCACAGTAGCTCCCACAATTGTCTCCTCAGTGTGTTCCCATTTCCTTAGAAACAGTGTATTTGCTGGGAGAAAAGTGCATTACTGTGCGCATTCACCGTTCAGCAAATACATGTGTAGAAGCACAGCGCTATCAGAAAAGACCGTTTCTCGATGTTTTCTAACTCAGGGAACAAGTTGCACACTTCTGAGATGCATTTGGGCAACTTTGTCAGAAATGAGTTTTTTGCCTAAAGAGACATGCCTATTTGCGCAGTAGTACAGATTCTGAGTATGTAACTGGGCTTGATGAAATCAGCATTTCTCTTGCTTCCCTGTGCGTAAGGAAGCTCAGTTGTAGTCACAGTAGCTCCCACAAGTGTCTCCTCAGTGTGTTCCCATTTCCTTAGAAACAGTTTATTTGCTGGGAGAAAAGTGCATTACTGTGCGCTTTCACCGTTCACCAAGTACATGTGTAGAAGCACAGCGCTAGCAGAAACGACCGTTTCTCGACGTTTTCTAACTCAGGGAACAAGTTGCACACTTCTGAGATGCATTTGGGCAACTTTGTCAGAAATGAGGTTTTTGCCTAAAGAGACATGCCTATTTGCGCAGTAGTACAGATTCTGAGTATGTAACTGGGCTTGATGAAATCAACATTTCTCTTGCTTCCCTGTGCGTAGGGAAGCTCAGTTTTGGTCACAGTAGCTCCCACAAGTGTCTCCTCAGTGTGTTCCCATTTCCTTAGAAACAGTGTATTTGCTGGGAGAAAAGTGCATTACTGTGCGCTTTCACCGTTTAGCAAGTACATGTGTAGATGCACAGCGCTAGCAGAAACGAACGTTTCTCGATGTTTTCTAACTCAGAGAACAAGTTGCACACTTCTGAGATGCATTTGGGCAACTTTGTCAGAAATGAGTTTTTTGCCTAAAGAGACATGCCTATTTTCGCAGTAGTACAGATTCTGAGTATGTAGCTGGGCTTGATGAAATCAGCATTTCTCTTGCTTCCCTGTGTGTAGGGAAGCTCAGTTTTAGTCACAGTAGCTCCCACAAGTGTCTCCTCAGTGTGTTCCCATTTCCTTAGAAACAGTGTATTTGCTGGGAGAAAAGTACATTACTGTGTGCTTTCAACGTTCAGCAAGTACATGTGTAGAAGCACAGCGTTTGCAGAAACGACCGTTTCTCGACGTTTTCTAACTCAGGGAACAAGTTGCACACTTCTGAGATGCATTTGGGCAACTTTATCAGAAATGAGTTTTTTGCCTAAAGAGACATGCCTATTTGCGCAGTAGTACAGATTCTGAGTATGTAACTGGGCTTGATGAAATCAGCATTTCTCTTGCTTCACTGTGCGTAGGGAAGCTCAGTTTTAGTCACAGTAGCTCCCACAAGTGTCTCCTCAGTGTGTTCCCATTTCCTTAGAAACAGTGTATTTGCTGGGAGAAAAGTGCTTTACTGTGCGCTTTCACCGTTCAGCTAGTACATGTGTAGAAGCACAGCGCTAGCAGAAACGACCGTTTCTCGACGTTTTCTAACTCAGGGAACAAGTTGCCCACTTCTGAGATGCATTTGGGCAACTTTGTCAGAAATGAGTTTTTTGCCTAAAGAGACATGCCTATTTGCGCAGTAGTACAGATTCTGAGTATGTAACTGGGCTTGATGAAATCAGCATTTCTCTTGCTTCCCTGTGCGTAGGGAAGCTCAGTTTTAGTCACAGTAGCTCCCACAAGTTTCTCCTCAGTGTGTTCCCATTTCCTTAGAAACAGTGTATTTGCTGGGAGAAAAGTGCTTTACTGTGCGCTTTCACCGTTCAGCTAGTACATGTGTAGAAGCACAGCGCTAGCAGAAACGACCGTTTCTCGACGTTTTCTAACTCAGGGAACAAGTTGCACACTTCTGAGATGCATTTGGGCAACTTTGTCAGAAATGAGTTTTTTGCCTAAAGAGACATGCCTATTTGCGCAGTAGTACAGATTCTGAGTATGTAACTGGGCTTGATGAAATCAGCATTTCTCTTGCTTCCCTGTGCGTAGGGAAGCTCAGTTTTAGTCACAGTAGCTCCCACAAGTGTCTCCTCAGTGTGTTCCCATTTCCTTAGAAACAGTTTATTTGTTGGGAGAAAAGTGCATTACTGTGCGCTTTCACCGTTCAGCAAGTACATGTGTAGAAGCACAGCGCTAGCAGAAACGACCGTTTCTCGACGTTTTCTAACTCAGGGAAGAAGTTGCACACTTCTGAGATGCATTTGGGCAACTTTGTCAGAAATGAGTTTTTTGCCTAAAGAGACATGCCTATTTGCGCAGTAGTACAGATTCTGAGAATGTAACTGGGCTTGATGAAATCAACATTTCTCTTGCTTCCCTGTGCGTGGGGAAGCTCAGTTTTGGTCACAGTAGCTCCCACAAGTGTCTCCTCAGTGTGTTCCCATTTCCTTAGAAACAGTGTATTTGCTGGGAGAAAAGTGCATTACTGTGCGCTTTCACCGTTCAGCAAGTACATGTGTAGAAGCACAGCGCTAGCAGAAACGACCGTTTCTCGACGTTTTCTAACTCAGGGAACAAGTTGCACACTTCTGAGATGCATTTGGGCAACTTTGTCAGAAATGAGTTTTTTGCCTACAGAGACATGCCTATTTGCGCAGTAGTACAGATTCTGAGTATGTAACTGGGCTTGATGAAATCAGCATTTCTCTTGCTTCCCTGTGCGTAGGGAAGCTCAGTTTTAGTCACAGTAGCTCCCACAAGTGTCTCCTCAGTGTGTTCCCATTTCCTTAGAAACAGTGTATTTGCTGGGAGAAAAGTGCTTTACTGTGCGCTTTCACCGTTCAGCTAGTACATGTGTAGAAGCACAGCGCTAGCAGAAACGACCGTTTCTCGACGCTTTCTATCTCAGGGAACAAGTTGCACACTTCTGAGATGCATTTGGGCAACTTTGTCAGAAATGAGTTTTTTGCCTAAAGAGACATGCCTATTTGCGCAGTAGTACTGATTCTGAGTATGTAAATGGGCTTGGTGAAATAAGCATTTCTCTTGCTTCCCTGTGCGTAGGGAAGCTCAGTTTTAGTCACAGTAGCTACCACAAGTGTCTCCTCAGTGTGTTCCCATTTCCTTAGAAACAGTGTATTTGCTGGGAGAAAAGTGCATTACTGTGCGCTTTCACCGTTCAGCAAGTACATGTGTAGAAGCACAGCGCTAGCAGAAACGACCGTTTCTCGACGTTTTCTAACTCAGGAAACAAGTTGCACACTTCTGAGATGCATTTGGGCAACTTTGTCAGAAATGAGTTTTTTGCCTACAGAGACATGCCTATTTGCGCAGTAGTACAGATTCTGAGTATGTAACTGGGCTTGATGAAATCAGCATTTCTCTTGCTTCTCTGTGCGTAGGGAAGCTCAGTTTTAGTCACAGTAGCTCCCACAAGTGTCTCCTCAGTGTGTTCCCATTTCCTTAGAAACAGTGTATTTGCTGGGAGAAAAGTGAATTACTGTGCGCTTTCACCGTACAGCAAATACATGTGTAGAAGCACAGCGCTAGCAGAAACGACCGTTTCTCGACGTTTTCAAACCAGGGAACAAGTTGCACACTTCTGAGATGCATTTGGGCAACTTTGTCAGAAATGAGTTTTTTGCCTACAGAGACATGCCTATTTGCGCAGTAGTACACATTCAGAGTATGTAACTGCGCTTGATGAAATCAGCATTTCTCTTGCTTCCCTGTGGGTATGGAAGCTCAGTTTTAGTCACAGTAGCTCCCACAAGTGTCTCCTCAGTGTGTTCCCTTTTCCTTAGAAACAGTGTATTTGCTGGGAGAAAAGTGCATTACTGTGCGCTTTCACCATTCAGCTAGTACATGTGTAGAA
Organism: Acomys minous; assembly: GCF_964271855.1. Lineage (NCBI taxonomy): Eukaryota > Metazoa > Chordata > Mammalia > Rodentia > Muridae > Acomys > Acomys minous. The sequence goes on from NW_028182134.1 coordinate 64,184, forward strand.
GCACAGCGCTAGCAGAAACGACCGTTTCTCGACGTTTTCTAACTCAGGGAACAAGTTGCACACTTCTGAGATGCATTTGGGCAACTTTGTCAGAAATGAGTTTTTTGCCTACAGAGACATGCCTATTTGCGCAGTAGTACAGAGTCTGAGTATGTAACTGGGCTTGATGAAATCAGCATTTCTCTTGCTTCCCTGTGCGTAGGGAAGCTCAGTTTTAGTCACAGTAGCTCCCACAAGTGTCTCCTCAGTGTGTTCCCATTTCCTTAGAAACAGTGTATTTGCTGGGAGAAAAGTGCATTACTGTGCGCTTTCACCATTCAGCAAATACATGTGTAGAAGCACAGCGCTAGCAGAAACGACCGTTTCTCGACGTTTTCTAACTCAGGGAACAAGTTGCACACTTCTGAGATGCATTTGGGCAACTTTGTCAGAAATGAGTTTTTTGCCTAAAGCGACATGCCTATTTGCGCATGAGTACAGATTCTGAGTATGTAACTGGGCTTGATGAAATCAGCATTTCTCTTGCTTCCCTGTGCGTAGGGAAGCTCAGTTTTAGTCACAGTAGCTCCCACAAGTGTCTCCTCAGTGTGTTCCCATTTCCTTAGAAACAGTGTATTTGCTGGGAGAAAAGTGCATTACTGTGCGCTTTCACCGTTCAGCAAATACATGTGTAGAAGCACAGCGCTAGCAGAAACGACCGTTTCTCGACGTTTTCAAACCAGGGAACAAGTTGCACACTTCTGAGATGCATTTGGGCAACTTTGTCAGAAATGAGTTTTTTGCCTACAGAGACATGCCTATTTGCGCAGTAGTACACATTCAGAGTATGTAACTGCGCTTGATGAAATCAGCATTTCTCTTGCTTCCCTGTGGGTATGGAAGCTCAGTTTTAGTCACAGTAGCTCCCACAAGTGTCTCCTCAGTGTGTTCCCTTTTCCTTAGAAACAGTGTATTTGCTGGGAGAAAAGTGCATTACTGTGCGCTTTCACCATTCAGCTAGTACATGTGTAGAAGCACAGCGCTAGCAGAAACGAACGTTTCTCGACGTTTTCTAACTCAGGGAACAAGTTGCACACTTCTGAGATGCATTTGGGCAACTTTGTCAGAAATGAGTTTTTTGCCTACAGAGACATGCCTATTCGTGCAGTAGTACAGATTATGAGTATGTAACTGGGCTTGATGAAATCAGCATTTCTCTTGCTTCCCTGTGCGTAGGGAAGCTCAGTTTTAGTTACAGTAGCTCCCACAAGTGTCTCCTCAGTGTGTTCCCATTTCCTTAGAAACAGTGTATTTGCTGGGAGAAAAGTGCATTACTGTGCACTTTCACCGTTCAGCAAATACATGTGTAGAAGCACAGCGCTAACAGAAACGACCGTTTCTCGACGTTTTCTAACTCAGGGAACAAGTTGCACACTTCTGAGATGCATTTGGGCAACTTTGTCAGAAATGAGTTTTTTGCCTACAGAGACATGCCTATTTGCGCAGTAGTACAGAGTCTGAGTATGTAACTGGGCTTGATGAAATCAGCATTTCTCTTGCTTCCCTGTGCGTAGGGAAGCTCAGTTTTAGTCACAGTAGCTCCCACAAGTGTCTCCTCAGTGTGTTCCCATTTCCTTAGAAACAGTGTATTTGCTGGGAGAAAAGTGCATTACTGTGCGCTTTCACCGTTCAGCAAATACATGTGTAGAAGCACAGCGCTAGCAGAAACGACCGTTTCTCGACGTTTTCTAACTCAGGGAACAAGTTGCACACTTCTGAGATGCATTTGGGCAACTTTGTCAGAAATGAGTTTTTTGCCTACAGAGACATGCCTATTTGCGCAGTAGTACAGATTCTGAGTATGTAACTGGGCTTGATGAAATCAGCATTTCTCTTGCTTCCCTGTGCGTAGGGAAGCTCAGTTTTAGTCACAGTAGCTCCCACAAGTGTCTCCTCAGTGTGTTCCCATTTCCTTAGAAACAGTGTATTTGCTGGGAGAAAAGTGCATTACTGTGCGCTTTCACCGTTCAGCAAATACATGTGTAGAAGCACAGCGCTAGCAGAAACGACGGTTTCTCGACGTTTTCTAACTCAGGGAAAAAGTTGCACACTTCTGAGATGCATTTGGGCAACTTTGTCAGAAATGAGTTTTTTGCCTACAGAGACATGCCTATTTGTGCAGTAGTACAGATTATGAGTATGTAACTGGGCTTGATGAAATCAGCATTTCTCTTGCTTCCCTGTGCGTAGGGAAGCTCAGTTTTAGTCACAGTAGCTCCCACAAGTGTCTCCTCAGTGTGTTCCCATTTCCTTAGAAACAGTGTATTTGCTGGGAGAAAAGTGCATTACTGTGCGCTTTCACCGTTCAGCAAATACATGTGTAGAAGCACAGCGCTAACAGAAACGACCGTTTCTCGACGTTTTCTAACTCAGGGAACAAGTTGCACACTTCTGAGATGCATTTGGGCAACTTTGTCAGAAATGAGTTTTTTGCCTACAGAGACATGCCTATTTGCGCAGTAGTACAGAGTCTGAGTATGTAACTGGGCTTGATGAAATCAGCATTTCTCTTGCTTCCCTGTGCGTAGGGAAGCTCAGTTTTAGACACAGTAGCTCCCACAAGTGTCTCCTCAGTGTGTTCCCATTTCCTTAGAAACAGTGTATTTGCTGGGAGAAAAGTGCATTACTGTGCGCTTTCACCGTTCAGCAAATACATGTGTAGAAGCACAGCGCTAGCAGAAACGACCGTTTCTCGACGTTTTCAAACCAGGGAACAAGTTGCACACTTCTGAGATGCATTTGGGCAACTTTGTCAGAAATGAGTTTTTTGCCTACAGAGACATGCCTAATTGCGCAGTAGTACACATTCAGAGTATGTAACTGCGCTTGATGAAATCAGCATTTCTCTTGCTTCCCTGTGGGTATGGAAGCTCAGTTTTAGTCACAGTAGCTCCCACAAGTGTCTCCTCAGTGTGTTCCCTTTTCCTTAGAAACAGTGTATTTGCTGGGAGAAAAGTGCATTACTGTGCGCTTTCACCATTCAGCTAGTACATGTGTAGAAGCACAGCGCTAACAGAAACGACCGTTTCTCGACGTTTTCTAACTCAGGGAACAAGTTGCACACTTCTGAGATGCATTTGGGCAACTTTGTCAGAAATGAGTTTTTTGCCTACAGAGACATGCCTATTTGCGCAGTAGTACAGAGTCTGAGTATGTAACTGGGCTTGATGAAATCAGCATTTCTCTTGCTTCCCTGTGCGTAGGGAAGCTCAGTTTTAGTCACAGTAGCTCCCACAAGTGTCTCCTCAGTGTGTTCCCATTTCCTTAGAAACAGTGTATTTGCTGGGAGAAAAGTGCATTACTGTGCGCTTTCACCGTTCAGCAAATACATGTGTAGAAGCACAGCGCTAGCAGAAACGACCGTTTCTCGACGTTTTCTAACTCAGGGAACAAGTTGCACACTTCTGAGATGCATTTGGGCAACTTTGTCAGAAATGAGTTTTTTGCCTACAGAGACATGCCTATTTGCGCAGTAGTACAGATTCTGAGTATGTAACTGGGCTTGATGAAATCAGCATTTCTCTTGCTTCCCTGTGCGTAGGGAAGCTCAGTTTTAGTCACAGTAGCTCCCACAAGTGTCTCCTCAGTGTGTTCCCATTTCCTTAGAAACAGTGTATTTGCTGGGAGAAAAGTGCATTACTGTGCGCTTTCACCGTTCAGCAAATACATGTGTAGAAGCACAGCGCTAGCAGAAACGAACGTTTCTCGACGTTTTCTAACTCAGGGAACAAGTTGCACACTTCTGAGATGCATTTGGGCAACTTTGTCAGAAATGAGTTTTTTGCCTACAGAGACATGCCTATTTGTGCAGTAGTACAGATTATGAGTATGTAACTGGGCTTGATGAAATCAGCATTTCTCTTGCTTCCCTGTGCGTAGGGAAGCTCAGTTTTAGTCACAGTAGCTCCCACAAGTGTCTCCTCAGTGTGTTCCCATTTCCTTAGAAACAGTGTATTTGCTGGGAGAAAAGTGCATTACTGTGCGCTTTCACCGTTCAGCAAATACATGTGTAGAAGCACAGCGCTAACAGAAACGACCGTTTCTCGACGTTTTCTAACTCAGGGAACAAGTTGCACACTTCTGAGATGCATTTGGGCAACTTTGTCAGAAATGAGTTTTTTGCCTACAGAGACATGCCTATTTGCGCAGTAGTACAGAGTCTGAGTATGTAACTGGGCTTGATGAAATCAGCATTTCTCTTGCTTCCCTGTGCGTAGGGAAGCTCAGTTTTAGACACAGTAGCTCCCACAAGTGTCTCCTCAGTGTGTTCCCATTTCCTTAGAAACAGTGTATTTGCTGGGAGAAAAGTGCATTACTGTGCGCTTTCACCGTTCAGCAAATACATGTGTAGAAGCACAGCGCTAGCAGAAACGACCGTTTCTCGACGTTTTCTAACTCAGGGAACAAGTTGCACACTTCTGAGATGCATTTGGGCAACTTTGTCAGAAATGAGTTTTTTGCCTACAGAGACATGCCTATTTGCGCAGTAGTACAGATTATGAGTATGTAACTGGGCTTGATGAAATCAGCATTTCTCTTGCTTCCCTGTGCGTAGGGAAGCTCAGTTTTAGTCACAGTAGCTCCCACAAGTGTCTCCTCAGTGTGTTCCCATTTCCTTAGAAACAGTGTATTTGCTGGGAGAAAAGTGCATTACTGTGCGCTTTCACCGTTCAGCAAATACATGTGTAGAAGCACAGCGCTAGCAGAAACGAACGTTTCTCGACGTTTTCTAACTCAGGGAACAAGTTGCACACTTCTGAGATGCATTTGGGCAACTTTGTCAGAAATGAGTTTTTTGCCTACAGAGACATGCATATTTGCGCAGTAGTACAGATTCTGAGTATGTAACTGGGCTTGATGAAATCAGCATTTCTCTTGCTTCCCTGTGCGTAGGGAAGCTCAGTTTTAGTCACAGTAGCTCCCACAAGTGTCTCCTCAGTGTGTTCCCATTTCCTTAGAAACAGTGTATTTGCTGGGAGAAAAGTGCATTACTGTGCGCTTTCACCGTTCAGCAAATACATGTGTAGAAGCACAGCGCTAGCAGAAACGACCGTTTCTCGACGTTTTCAAACCAGGGAACAAGTTGCACACTTCTGAGATGCATTTGGGCAACTTTGTCAGAAATGAGTTTTTTGCCTACAGAGACATGCCTATTTGCGCAGTAGTACAGAGTCTGAGTATGTAACTGGGCTTGATGAAATCAGCATTTCTCTTGCTTCCCTGTGCGTAGGGAAGCTCAGTTTTAGTCACAGTAGCTCCCACAAGTGTCTCCTCAGTGTGTTCCCATTTCCTTAGAAACAGTGTATTTGCTGGGAGAAAAGTGCATTACTGTGCGCTTTCACCGTTCAGCAAATACATGTGTAGAAGCACAGCGCTAGCAGAAACGACCGTTTCTCGACGTTTTCTAACTCAGGGAACAAGTTGCACACTTCTGAGATGCATTTGGGCAACTTTGTCAGAAATGAGTTTTTTGCCTACAGAGACATGCCTATTTGCGCAGTAGTACAGATTATGAGTATGTAACTGGGCTTGATGAAATCAGCATTTCTCTTGCTTCCCTGTGCGTAGGGAAGCTCAGTTTTAGTCACAGTAGCTCCCACAAGTGTCTCCTCAGTGTGTTCCCATTTCCTTAGAAACAGTGTATTTGCTGGGAGAAAAGTGCATTACTGTGCACTTTCACCGTTCAGCAAATACATGTGTAGAAGCACAGCGCTAGCAGAAACGAACGTTTCTCGACGTTTTCTAACTCAGGGAACAAGTTGCACACTTCTGAGATGCATTTGGGCAACTTTGTCAGAAATGAGTTTTTTGCCTACAGAGACATGCCTATTTGCGCAGTAGTACAGATTCTGAGTATGTAACTGGGCTTGATGAAATCAGCATTTCTCTTGCTTCCCTGTGCGTAGGGAAGCTCAGTTTTAGTCACAGTAGCTCCCACAAGTGTCTCCTCAGTGTGTTCCCATTTCCTTAGAAACAGTGTATTTGCTGGGAGAAAAGTGCATTACTGTGCGCTTTCACCGTTCAGCAAATACATGTGTAGAAGCACAGCGCTAGCAGAAACGAACGTTTCTCGACGTTTTCAAACCAGGGAACAAGTTGCACACTTCTGAGATGCATTTGGGCAACTTTGTCAGAAATGAGTTTTTTGCCTACAGAGACATGCCTATTTGCGCAGTAGTACAGAGTCTGAGTATGTAACTGGGCTTGATGAAATCAGCATTTCTCTTGCTTCCCTGTGCGTAGGGAAGCTCAGTTTTAGACACAGTAGCTCCCACAAGTGTCTCCTCAGTGTGTTCCCATTTCCTTAGAAACAGTGTATTTGCTGGGAGAAAAGTGCATTACTGTGCGCTTTCACCGTTCAGCAAATACATGTGTAGAAGCACAGCGCTAGCAGAAACGACCGTTTCTCGACGTTTTCTAACTCAGGGAACAAGTTGCACACTTCTGAGATGCATTTGGGCAACTTTGTCAGAAATGAGTTTTTTGCCTACAGAGACATGCCTATTTGCGCAGTAGTACAGATTATGAGTATGTAACTGGGCTTGATGAAATCAGCATTTCTCTTGCTTCCCTGTGCGTAGGGAAGCTCAGTTTTAGTCACAGTAGCTCCCACAAGTGTCTCCTCAGTGTGTTCCCATTTCCTTAGAAACAGTGTATTTGCTGGGAGAAAAGTGCATTACTGTGCGCTTTCACCGTTCAGCAAATACATGTGTAGAAGCACAGCGCTAGCAGAAACGAACGTTTCTCGACGTTTTCTAACTCAGGGAACAAGTTGCACACTTCTGAGATGCATTTGGGCAACTTTGTCAGAAATGAGTTTTTTGCCTACAGAGACATGCCTATTTGCGCAGTAGTACAGATTCTGAGTATGTAACTGGGCTTGATGAAATCAGCATTTCTCTTGCTTCCCTGTGCGTAGGGAAGCTCAGTTTTAGTCACAGTAGCTCCCACAAGTGTCTCCTCAGTGTGTTCCCATTTCCTTAGAAACAGTGTATTTGCTGGGAGAAAAGTGCATTACTGTGCGCTTTCACCGTTCAGCAAATACATGTGTAGAAGCACAGCGCTAGCAGAAACGACTGTTTCTCGACGTTTTCAAACCAGGGAACAAGTTGCACACTTCTGAGATGCATTTGGGCAACTTTGTCAGAAATGAGTTTTTTGCCTACAGAGACATGCCTATTTGCGCAGTAGTACACATTCAGAGTATGTAACTGCGCTTGATGAAATCAGCATTTCTCTTGCTTCCCTGTGTGTAGGGAAGCTCAGTTTTAGTCACAGTAGCTCCCACAAGTGTCTCCTCAGTGTGTTCCCATTTCCTTACAAACAGTGTATTTGCTGGGAGAAAAGTGCATTACTGTGCGCTTTCACCGTTCAGCAAATACATGTGTAGAAGCACAGCGCTAGCAGAAACGAACGTTTCTCGACGTTTTCTAACTCAGGGAACAAGTTGCACACTTCTGAGATGCATTTGGGCAACTTTGTCAGAAATGAGTTTTTTGCCTACAGAGACATGCCTATTTGTGCAGTAGTACAGATTATGAGTATGTAACTGGGCTTGATGAAATCAGCATTTCTCTTGCTTCCCTGTGCGTAGGGAAGCTCAGTTTTAGTCACAGTAGCTCCCACAAGTGTCTCCTCAGTGTGTTCCCATTTCCTTAGAAACAGTGTATTTGCTGGGAGAAAAGTGCATTACTGTGCGCTTTCACCGTTCAGCAAATACATGTGTAGAAGCACAGCGCTAACAGAAACGACCGTTTCTCGACGTTTTCTAACTCAGGGAACAAGTTGCACACTTCTGAGATGCATTTGGGCAACTTTGTCAGAAATGAGTTTTTTGCCTACAGAGACATGCCTATTTGCGCAGTAGTACAGAGTCTGAGTATGTAACTGGGCTTGATGAAATCAGCATTTCTCTTGCTTCCCTGTGCGTAGGGAAGCTCAGTTTTAGACACAGTAGCTCCCACAAGTGTCTCCTCAGTGTGTTCCCATTTCCTTAGAAACAGTGTATTTGCTGGGAGAAAAGTGCATTACTGTGCGCTTTCACCGTTCAGCAAATACATGTGTAGAAGCACAGCGCTAGCAGAAACGACCGTTTCTCGACGTTTTCTAACTCAGGGAACAAGTTGCACACTTCTGAGATGCATTTGGGCAACTTTGTCAGAAATGAGTTTTTTGCCTACAGAGACATGCCTATTTGCGCAGTAGTACAGATTATGAGTATGTAACTGGGCTTGATGAAATCAGCATTTCTCTTGCTTCCCTGTGCGTAGGGAAGCTCAGTTTTAGTCACAGTAGCTCCCACAAGTGTCTCCTCAGTGTGTTCCCATTTCCTTAGAAACAGTGTATTTGCTGGGAGAAAAGTGCATTACTGTGCGCTTTCACCGTTCAGCAAATACATGTGTAGAAGCACAGCGCTAGCAGAAACGAACGTTTCTCGACGTTTTCTAACTCAGGGAACAAGTTGCACACTTCTGAGATGCATTTGGGCAACTTTGTCAGAAATGAGTTTTTTGCCTACAGAGACATGCCTATTTGCGCAGTAGTACAGATTCTGAGTATGTAACTGGGCTTGATGAAATCAGCATTTCTCTTGCTTCCCTGTGCGTAGGGAAGCTCAGTTTTAGTCACAGTAGCTCCCACAAGTGTCTCCTCAGTGTGTTCCCATTTCCTTAGAAACAGTGTATTTGCTGGGAGAAAAGTGCATTACTGTGCGCTTTCACCGTTCAGCAAATACATGTGTAGAAGCACAGCGCTAGCAGAAACGACCGTTTCTCGACGTTTTCAAACCAGGGAACAAGTTGCACACTTCTGAGATGCATTTGGGCAACTTTGTCAGAAATGAGTTTTTTGCCTACAGAGACATGCCTATTTGCGCAGTAGTACAGAGTCTGAGTATGTAACTGGGCTTGATGAAATCAGCATTTCTCTTGCTTCCCTGTGCGTAGGGAAGCTCAGTTTTAGACACAGTAGCTCCCACAAGTGTCTCCTCAGTGTGTTCCCATTTCCTTAGAAACAGTGTATTTGCTGGGAGAAAAGTGCATTACTGTGCGCTTTCACCGTTCAGCAAATACATGTGTAGAAGCACAGCGCTAGCAGAAACGACCGTTTCTCGACGTTTTCTAACTCAGGGAACAAGTTGCACACTTCTGAGATGCATTTGGGCAACTTTGTCAGAAATGAGTTTTTTGCCTACAGAGACATGCCTATTTGCGCAGTAGTACAGATTATGAGTATGTAACTGGGCTTGATGAAATCAGCATTTCTCTTGCTTCCCTGTGCGTAGGGAAGCTCAGTTTTAGTCACAGTAGCTCCCACAAGTGTCTCCTCAGTGTGTTCCCATTTCCTTACAAACAGTGTATTTGCTGGGAGAAAAGTGCATTACTGTGCGCTTTCACCGTTCAGCAAATACATGTGTAGAAGCACAGCGCTAGCAGAAACGAACGTTTCTCGACGTTTTCTAACTCAGGGAACAAGTTGCACACTTCTGAGATGCATTTGGGCAACTTTGTCAGAAATGAGTTTTTTGCCTACAGAGACATGCCTATTTGCGCAGTAGTACAGATTCTGAGTATGTAACTGGGCTTGATGAAATCAGCAATTCTCTTGCTTCCCTGTGCGTAGGGAAGCTCAGTTTTAGTCACAGTAGCTCCCACAAGTGTCTCCTCAGTGTGTTCCCATTTCCTTAGAAACAGTGTATTTGCTGGGAGAAAAGTGCATTACTGTGCGCTTTCACCGTTCAGCAAATACATGTGTAGAAGCACAGCGCTAGCAAAAACGACCGTTTCTCGAAGTTTTCAAACCAGGGAACAAGTTGCACACTTCTGAGATGCATTTGGGCAACTTTGTCAGAAATGAGTTTTTTGCCTACAGAGACATGCCTATTTGCGCAGTAGTACAGATTATGAGTATGTAACTGGGCTTGATGAAATCAGCATTTCTCTTGCTTCCCTGTGCGTAGGGAAGCTCAGTTTTAGTCACAGTAGCTCCCACAAGTGTCTCCTCAGTGTGTTCCCATTTCCTTAGAAACAGTGTATTTGCTGGGAGAAAAGTGCATTACTGTGCGCTTTCACCGTTCAGCAAATACATGTGTAGAAGCACAGCGCTAGCAGAAACGACCGTTTCTCGACGTTTTCTAACTCAGGGAACAAGTTGCACACTTCTGAGATGCATTTGGGCAACTTTGTCAGAAATGAGTTTTTTGCCTACAGAGACATGCCTATTTGCGCAGTAGTACAGATTCTGAGTATGTAACTGGGCTTGATGAAATCAGCATTTCTCTTGCTTCCCTGTGCGTAGGGAAGCTCAGTTTTAGTCACAGTAGCTCCCACAAGTGTCTCCTCAGTGTGTTCCCATTTCCATAGAAACAGTGTATTTGCTGGGAGAAAAGTGCATTACTGTGCGCTTTCACCGTTCAGCAAATACATGTGTAGAAGCACAGCGCTAGCAGAAACGAACGTTTCTCGACGTTTTCTAACTCAGGGAACAAGTTGCACACTTCTGAGATGCATTTGGGCAACTTTGTCAGAAATGAGTTTTTTGCCTACAGAGACATGCCTATTTGCGCAGTAGTACAGAGTCTGAGTATGTAACTGGGCTTGATGAAATCAGCATTTCTCTTGCTTCCCTGTGCGTAGGGAAGCTCAGTTTTAGACACAGTAGCTCCCACAAGTGTCTCCTCAGTGTGTTCCCATTTCCTTAGAAACAGTGTATTTGCTGGGAGAAAAGTGCATTACTGTGCGCTTTCACCGTTCAGCAAATACATGTGTAGAAGCACAGCGCTAGCAGAAACGACCGTTTCTCGACGTTTTCTAACTCAGGGAACAAGTTCCACACTTCTGAGATGCATTTGGGCAACTTTGTCAGAAATGAGTTTTTTGCCTACAGAGACATGCCTATTTGCGCAGTAGTACAGATTATGAGTAAGTAACTGGGCTTGATGAAATCAGCATTTCTCTTGCTTCCCTGTGCGTAGGGAAGCTCAGTTTTAGTCACAGTAGCTCCCACAAGTGTCTCCTCAGTGTGTTCCCATTTCCTTACAAACAGTGTATTTGCTGGGAGAAAAGTGCATTACTGTGCGCTTTCACCGTTCAGCAAATACATGTGTAGAAGCACAGCGCTAGCAGAAACGAACGTTTCTCGACGTTTTCTAACTCAGGGAACAAGTTGCACACTTCTGAGATGCATTTGGGCAACTTTGTCAGAAATGAGTTTTTTGCCTACAGAGACATGCCTATTTGCGCAGTAGTACAGATTCTGAGTATGTAACTGGGCTTGATGAAATCAGCATTTCTCTTGCTTCCCTGTGCGTAGGGAAGCTCAGTTTTAGTCACAGTAGCTCCCACAAGTGTCTCCTCAGTGTGTTCCCATTTCCTTAGAAACAGTGTATTTGCTGGGAGAAAAGTGCATTACTGTGCGCTTTCACCGTTCAGCAAATACATGTGTAGAAGCACAGCGCTAGCAGAAACGACCGTTTCTCGAAGTTTTCAAACCAGGGAACAAGTTGCACACTTCTGAGATGCATTTGGGCAACTTTGTCAGAAATGAGTTTTTTGCCTACAGAGACATGCCTATTTGCGCAGTAGTACACATTCAGAGTATGTAACTGCGCTTGATGAAATCAGCATTTCTCTTGCTTCCCTGTGTGTAGGGAAGCTCAGTTTTAGTCACAGTAGCTCCCACAAGTGTCTCCTCAGTGTGGTCCCGTTTCCTTAGAAACAGTGTATTTGCTGGGAGAAAAGTGCATTACTGTGCGCTTTCACCGTTCAGCAAATACATGTGTAGAAGCACAGCGCTAGCAGAAACGACCGTTTCTCGACGTTTTCTAACTCAGGGAACAAGTTGCACACTTCTGAGATGCATTTGGGCAACTTTGTCAGAAATGAGTTTTTTGCCTACAGAGACATGCCTATTTGCGCAGTAGTACAGAGTCTGAGTATGTAACTGGGCTTGATGAAATCAGCATTTCTCTTGCTTCCCTGTGCGTAGGGAAGCTCAGTTTTAGACACAGTAGCTCCCACAAGTGTCTCCTCAGTGTGTTCCCATTTCCTTAGAAACAGTGTATTTGCTGGGAGAAAAGTGCATTACTGTGCGCTTTCACCGTTCAGCAAATACATGTGTAGAAGCACAGCGCTAGCAGAAACGACTGTTTCTCGACGTTTTCTAACTCAGGGAACAAATTGCACACTTCTGAGATGCATTTGGGCAACTTTGTCAGAAATGAGTTTTTTGCCTACAGAGACATGCCTATTTGCGCAGTAGTACAGATTATGAGTATGTAACTGGGCTTGATGAAATCAGCATTTCTCTTGCTTCCCTGTGCGTAGGGAAGCTCAGTTTTAGTCACAGTAGCTCCCACAAGTGTCTCCTCAGTGTGTTCCCATTTCCTTAGAAACAGTGTATTTGCTGGGAGAAAAGTGCATTACTGTGCGCTTTCACCGTTCAGCAAATACATGTGTAGAAGCACAGCGCTAGCAGAAACGAACGTTTCTCGACGTTTTCTAACTCAGGGAACAAGTAGCACACTTCTGAGATGCATTTGGGCAACTTTGTCAGAAATGAGTTTTTTGCCTACAGAGACATGCCTATTTGCGCAGTAGTACAGATTCTGAGTATGTAACTGGGCTTGATGAAACCAGCATTTCTCTTGCTTCCCTGTGCGTAGGGAAGCTCAGTTTTAGTCACAGTAGCTCCCACAAGTGTCTCCTCAGTGTGTTCCCATTTCCTTAGAAACAGTGTATTTGCTGGGAGAAAAGTGCATTACTGTGCGCTTTCACCGTTCAGCAAATACATGTGTAGAAGCACAGCGCTAGCAGAAACGACCGTTTCTCGACGTTTTCTAACTCAGGGAACAAGTTGCACACTTCTGAGATGCATTTGGGCAACTTTGTCAGAAATGAGTTTTTTGCCTACAGAGACATGCCTATTTGCGCAGTAGTACAGATTCTGAGTATGTAACTGGGCTTGATGAAATCAGCATTTCTCTTGCTTCCCTGTGCTTAGGGAAGCTCAGTTTTAGTCAAAGTAGCTCCCACAAGTGTCTTCTCAGTTTGTTCCCATTTCCTTAGAAACAGTGTATTTGCTGGGAGAAAAGTGCATTACTGTGCGCTTTCACCGTTCAGCAAATACATGTGTAGAAGCACAGCGCTAGCAGAAACGAACGTTTCTCGACGTTTTCTAACTCAGGGAACAAGTTTCACACTTCTGAGATGCATTTGGGCAACTTTGTCAGAAATGAGTTTTTTGCCTACAGAGACATGCCTATTTGCGCAGTAGTACAGATTCTGAGTATGTAACTGGGCTTGATGAAATCAGCATTTCTCTTGCTTCTCTGTGCGTAGGGAAGCTCAGTTTTAGTCACAGTAGCTCCCACAAGTGTCTCCTCAGTGTGTTCCCATTTCCTTAGAAACAGTGTATTTGCTGGGAGAAAAGTGCATTACTGTGCGCTTTCACCGTTCAGCAAATACATGTGTAGAAGCACAGCGCTAGCAGAAACGAACGTTTCTCGACGTTTTCTAACTCAGGGAACAAGTTGCACACTTATGAGATGCATTTGGGCAACTTTGTCAGAAATGAGTTTTTTGCCTACAGAGACATGCCTATTTGCGCAGTAGTACAGATTCTGAGTATGTAACTGGGCTTGATGAAATCAGCATTTCTCTTGCTTTTCTGTGCGTAGGGAAGCTCAGTTTTAGTCACAGTAGCTCCCACAAGTGTCTCCTCAGTGTGTTCCCATTTCCTTAGAAACAGTGTATTTGCTGGGAGAAAAGTGCATTACTGTGCGCTTTCACCGTTCAGCAAATACATGTGTAGAAGCACAGCGCTAGCAGAAACGACCGTTTCTCGATGTTTTCTAACTCAGGGAACAAGTTGCACACTTCTGAGATGCATTTGGGCAACTTTATCAGAAATGAGTTTTTTGCCTACAGAGACATGCCTATTTGCGCAGTAGTACAGATTCTGAGTATGTAACTGGGCTTGATGAAATCAGCATTTCTCTTGCTTCCCTGTGCATAGGGAAGCTCAGTTTTAGTCACAGTAGCTCCCACAAGTGTCTCCTCAGTGTGTTCCCATTTCCTTAGAAACAGTGTATTTGCTGGGAGAAAAGTGCAATACTGTGCGCTTTCACCGTTCAGCAAATACATGTGTAGAAGCACAGCGCTAGCAGAAACGACGGTTTCTCGACGTTTTCTAACTCAGGGAACAAGTTGCACACTTCTGAGATGCATTTGGGCAACTTTGTCAGAAATGAGTTTTTTGCCTAAAGAGACATGCCTATTTGCGCAGTAGTACAGATTCTGAGTATGTAACTGGGGTTGATGAAATCAGCATTTCTCTTGCTTCCCTGTGCTTAGGGAAGCTCAGTTTTAGTCACAGTAGCTCCCACAAGTGTCTCCTCAGTGTGTTCCCATTTCCTTAGAAACAGTGTATTTGCTGGGAGAAAAGTGCATTACTGTGCGCTTTGACCGTTCTGCAAGTACATGTGTAGAAGCACAGCGCTAGCAGAAACGACCGTTTCTCGACGTTTTCTAACTCAGGGAACAAGTTGCACACTTCTGAGATGCATTTGGGCAACTTTGTCAGAAATGAGTTTTTTGCCTAAAGAGACATGCCTATTTGCGCAGTAGTACAGATTCTGAGTATGTAACTGGGCTTGATGAAATCAGCATTTCTCTTGCTTCCCTGTGCTTAGGGAAGCTCAGTTTTAGTCACAGTAGCTCCCACAAGTGTCTCCTCAGTGTGTTCCCTGTTCCTTAGAAACAGTGTATTTGCTGGGAGAAAAGTGCATTACTGTGCGCTTTCACCATTCAGCAAATACATGTGTAGAAGCACAGCGCTAGCAGAAACGACGGTTTCTCGACGTTTTCTAACTCAGGGAACAAGTTGCACACTTCTGAGATGCATTTGGGCAACTTTGTCAGAAATGAGTTTTTTGCCTAAAGAGACATGCCTATTTGCGCAGTAGTACAGATTCTGAGTATGTAACTGGGCTTGATGAAATCAGCATTTCTCTTGCTTCCCTGTGAGTAGGGAAGCTCAGTTTTAGTCACAGTAGATCCCACAAGTGTCTCCTCAGTGTGTTCCCATTTCCTTAGAAACAGTGTATTTGCTGGGAGAAAAGTGCATTACTGTGCGCTTTCACCGTTCAGCAAGTACATGTATAGAAGCACATCGCTAGCAGAAACGAACGTTTCTCGACGTTTTCTAACTCAGGGAACAAGTTGCACACTTCTGAGATGCATTTGGGCAACTTTGTCAGAAATGAGTTTTTTGCCTAAAGAGACATGCCTATTTGCGCAGTAGTACAGATTCTGAGTATGTAACTGGGCTTGATCAAATCAACATTTCTCTTGCTTCCCTGTGCGTAGGGAAGCTCAGTTTTGGTCACAGTAGCTCCCACAAGTGTCTCCTCAGTGTGTTCCCATTTCCTTAGAAACAGTGTATTTGCTGGGAGAAAAGTACATTACTGTGCGCTTTCACCGTTCAGCAAGTACATGTGTAGAAGCACAGCGCTCCAGAAACGACCGTTTCTCGACGTTTTCTAACTCAGGGAACAAGTTGCACACTTCTGAGATGCATTTGGGCAACATTGTCAGAAATGAGTTTTTTGCCTAAAGAGACATGCCTATTTGCGCAGTAGTAAAGATTCTGAGTATGTAACTGGGCTTGATGAAATCAGCATTTCTCTTGCTTCCCTGTGCGTAGGGAAGCTCAATTTTAGTCACAGTAGCTCCCACAAGTGTCTCCTCAGTGTGTTCCCATTTCCTTAGAAACAGTGTATTTGCTAGAAGAAAAGTGCATTACTGTGCGCTTTCACCGTTCAGCAAGTACATGTGTAGAAGCACAGCGCTAGCAGAAACGACCGTTTCTCGACGTTTTCTATCTCAGGGAACAAGTTGCACACTTCTGAGATGCATTTGGGCAACTTTGTCAGAAATGAGTTTTTTGCCTAAAGAGACATGCCTATTTGCGCAGTAGTACAGATTCTGAGTATGTAACTGGGCTTGATGAAATCAGCATTTCTCTTGCTTCCCTGTGCGTAGGGAAGCTCAGTTTTGGTCACAGTAGCTCCCACAAGTGTCTCCTCAGTGTGTTCCCATTTCCTTAGAAACAGTGTATTTGCTGGGAGAAAAGTGCATTACTGTGCGCTTTCACCGTTCAGCAAGTACATGTGTAGAAGCACAGCGCTAGCAGAAACGACCGTTTCTCTACGTTTTCTAACTCAGGGAACAAGTTGCACACTTCTGAGATGCATTTGGGCAACTTTGTTAGAAATGAGTTTTTTGCCTAAAGAGACATGCCTATTTGCGCAGTAGTACAGATTCTGAGTATGTAACTAGGCTTGATGAAATCAACATTTCTCTTGCTTCCCTGTGCTTAGGGAAGCTCAGTTTTAGTCACAGTAGCTCCCACAAGTGTCTCCTCAGTGTGTTCCCATTTCCTTAGAAACAGTGTATTTGCTGGGAGAAAAGTACATTACTGTGCGCTTTCTCCGTTCAGCAAGTACATGTGTAGAAGCACAGCGCTCCAGAAACGACCGTTTCTCGACGTTTTCTAACTCAGGGAACTAGTTGCACACTTCTGAGATGCATTTGGGCAACATTGTCAGAAATGAGTTTTTTGCCTAAAGAGACATGCCTATTTGCGCAGTAGTAAAGATTCTGAGTATGTAACTGGGCTTGATGAAATCAGCATTTCTCTTGCTTCCCTGTGCGTAGGGAAGCTCAATTTTAGTCACAGTAGCTCCCACAAGTGTCTCCTCAGTGTGTTCCCATTTCCTTAGAAACAGTGTATTTGCTAGAAGAAAAGTGCATTACTGTGCGCTTTCACCGTTCAGCAAGTACATGTGTAGAAGCACAGCGCTAGCAGAAACGACCGTTTCTCGACGTTTTCTATCTCAGGGAACAAGTTGCACACTTCTGAGATGCATTTGGGCAACTTTGTCAGAAATGAGTTTTTTGCCTAAAGAGACATGCCTATTTGCGCAGTAGTACAGATTCTGAGTATGTAACTGGGCTTGATGAAATCAGCATTTCTCTTGCTTCCCTGTGCGTAGGGAAGCTCAGTTTTAGTCACAGTAGCTCCCACAAGTGTCTCCTCAGTGTGTTCCCATTTCCTTAGAAACAGTGTATTTTCTGGGAGAAAAGTGCATTACTGTGCGCTTTCACCGTTCAGCAAGTACATGTGTAGAAGCACAGCGCTAGCAGAAACGAACGTTTCTCGACGTTTTCTAACTCAGGGAACAAGTTGCACACTTCTGAGATGCATTTGGGCAACTTTTTCAGAAATGAGTTTTTTGCCTAAAGAGACATGCCTATTTGCGCAGTAGTACAGATTCTGAGTATGTAACTGGGCTTGATGAAATCAGCATTTCTCTTGCTTCCCTGTGCTTAGGGAAGCTCAGTTTTAGTCACAGTAGCTCCCACAAGTGTCTCCTCAGTGTGTTCCCATTTCCTTAGAAACAGTGTATTTGCTGGGAGAAAAGTGCATTACTGTGCGCTTTCACCGTTCAGCAAGTACATGTGTAGAAGCACAGCGCTAGCAGAAACGACCGTTTCTCGACGTTTTCTAACTCAGGGAACAAGTTGCACACTTCTGAGATGCATTTGGGCAACTTTGTCAGAAATGAGTTTTTTGCCTAAAGAGACATGCCTATTTGCGCAGTAGTACAGATTCTGAGTATGTAACTGGGCTTGATGAAATCAGCATTTCTCTTGCTTCCCTGTGAGTAGGGAAGCTCAGTTTTAGTCACAGTAGCTCCCACAAGTGTCTCCTCAGTGTGTTCCCATTTCCTTAGGTACAGTGTATTTGCTGGGAGAAAAGTGCATTACTGTGCGCTTTCACCGTTCAGCAAATACATGTGTAGAAGCACAGCGCTAGCAGAAACGAACGTTTCTCGACGTTTTTAACTCAGGGAACAAGTTGCACACTTCTGAGATGCATTTGGTCAACTTTGTCAGGAATGAGTTTTTTGCCTACAGAGACATGCCTATTTGCGCAGTAGTACAGATTCTGAGTATGTAACTGGGCTTGATGAAATCAGCATTTCTCTAGCTTCCAGGTGCGTAGGGAAGCTCAGTTTTAGTCACAGTAGCTCCCACAAGTGTCTCCTCAGTGTGTTCCCATTTCCTTAGAAACAGTGTATTTGCTGGGAGAAAAGTGCATTACTGTGCGCTTTCACCGTTCAGCAAGTACATGTGTAGAAGCACAGCGCTAGCAGAAACGACCGTTTCTCGACGTTTTCTATCTCAGGGAACAAGTTGCACACTTCTGAGATGCATTTGGGCAACTTTGTCAGAAATGAGTTTTTTGCCTAAAGAGACATGCCTATTTGCGCAGTAGTACAGATTCTGAGTATGTAACTGGGCTTGATGAAATCAGCATTTCTCTTGCTTCCCTGTGCGTAGGGAAGCTCAGTTTTGGTCACAGTAGCTCCCACAAGTGTCTCCTCAGTGTGTTCCCATTTCCTTAGAAACAGTGTATTTGCTGGGAGAAAAGTGCATTACTGTGCGCTTTCACCGTTCAGCAAGTACATGTGTAGAAGCACAGCGCTAGCAGAAACGGCCGTTTCTCGACGTTTTCTAACTCAGGGAACAAGTTGCACACTTCTGAGATGCATTTGGGCAACTTTGTCAGAAATGAGTTTTTTGCCTAAAGAGACATGCCTATTTGCGCAGTAGTACAGATTCTGAGTATGTAACTGGGCTTGATGAAATCAGCATTTCTCTTGCTTCCCTGTGCGTAGGGAAGCTCAGTTTTAGTCACAGTAGCTCCCACAAGTGTCTCCTCAGTGTGTTCCCATTTCCTTAGAAACAGTGTATTTGCTGGGAGAAAAGTGCATTACTGTGCGCTTTCACCGTTCAGCAAGTACATGTGTAGAAGCACAGCGCTAGCAGAAACGACCGTTTCTCGACGTTTTCTAACTCAGGGAACAAGTTGCACACTTCTTAGATGCATTTGGGCAACTTTTTCAGAAATGAGTTTTTTGCCTAAAGAGACATGCCTATTTGCGCAGTAGTACAGATTCTGAGTATGTAACTGGGCTTGATGAAATCAGCATTTCTCTTGCTTCCCTGTGCTTAGGGAAGCTCAGTTTTAGTCACAGTAGCTCCCACAAGTGTCTCCTTAGTGTGTTCCCATTTCCTTAGAAACAGTGTATTTGCTGGGAGAAAAGTACATTACTGTGCGCTTTCACCGTTCAGCAAGTACATGTGTAGATGCACAGCGCTAGCAGAAACGACCGTTTCTCAACGTTTTCTAACTCAGGAAACAAGTTGCACCCTTCTGAGATGCATTTGGGCAACTTTGTCAGAAATGAGTTTTTTGCCTAAAGAGACATGCCTATTTGCGCAGTAGTACAGATTCTGAGTATGTAACTGGGCTTGATGAAATCAGCATTTCTCTTGCTTCCCTGTGCGTAGGGAAGCTCAGTTTTGGTCACAGTAGCTCCCACAAGTGTCTCCTCAGTGTGTTCCCATTTCCTTAGAAACAGTGTATTTGCTGGGAGAAAAGTGCATTACTGTGCGCTTTCACCGTTCAGCAAGTACATGTGTAGAAGCACAGCGCTAGCAGAAACGACCGTTTCTCGACGTTTTCTAACTCAGGGAACAAGTTGCACACTTCTGAGATGCATTTGGGCAACTTTGTCAGAAATGAGTTTTTTGCCTAAAGAGACATGCCTATTTGCGCAGTAGTACAGATTCTGAGTATGTAACTGGGCTTGATGAAATCAGCATTTCTCTTGCTTCCCTGTGCGTAGGGAAGCTCAGTTTTAGTCACAGTAGCTCCCACAAGTGTCTCCTCAGTGTGTTCCCATTTCCTTAGGTACAGTATATTTGCTCGGAGAAAAGTGCATTACTGTGCGCTTTCACCGTTCAGCTAGTACATGTGTAGAAGCACAGCGCTAGCAGAAACGACCGTTTCTCGACGTTTTCTAACTCAGGGAACAAGTTGCACACTTCTGAGATGCATTTGGGCAACTTTGTCAGAAATGAGTTTTTTGCCTAAAGAGACATGCCTATTTGCGCAGTAGTACAGATTCTGAGTATGTAAATGGGCTTGGTGAAATCAGCATTTCTCTTGCTTCCCTGTGCGTAGGGAAGCTCAGTTTTAGTCACAGTAGCTCCCACAAGTGTCTCCTCAGTGTGTTCCCATTTCCTTAGAGACAGTGTATTTGCTGGGAGAAAAGTGCATTACTGTGCGCTTTCACCGTTCAGCAAATACATGTGTAGAAGCACAGCGCTAGCAGAAACGAACGTTTCTCGACGTTTTTAACTCAGGGAACAAGTTGCACACTTCTGAGATGCATTTGGTCAACTTTGTCAGGAATGAGTTTTTTGCCTACAGAGACATGCCTATTTGCGCAGTAGTACAGATTCTGAGTATGTAACTGGGCTTGATGAAATCAGCATTTCTCTAGCTTCCAGGTGCGTAGGGAAGCTCAGTTTTAGTCACAGTAGCTCCCACAAGTGTCTCCTCAGTGTGTTCCCATTTCCTTAGAAACAGTGTATTTGCTGGGAGAAAAGTGCATTACTGTGCGCTTTCACCGTTCAGCAAATACATGTGTAGAAGCACAGCGCTAGCAGAAACGACCGTTTCTCGATGTTTTCTAACTCAGGGAACAAGTTGCACACTTCTGAGATGCATTTGGGCAACTTTGTCCGAAATGAGTTTTTTGCCTACAGAGACATGCCTATTTGCGCAGTAGTACAGATTCTGAGTATGTAACTGGGCTTGATGAAATCAGCATTTCTCTTGCTTCCCTGTGCATAGGGAAGCTCAGTTTTAGTCACAGTAGCTCCCACAAGTGTCTCCTCAGTGTGTTCCCATTTCCTTAGAAACAGTGTATTTGCTGGGAGAAAAGTGCATTACTGTGCGCTTTCACCGTTCAGCAAATACATGTGTAGAAGCACAGCGCTAGCAGAAACGACCGTTTCTCGACGTTTTCTAACTCAGGGAACAAGTTGCACACTTCTGAGATGCATTTGGGCAACTTTGTCATAAATGAGTTTTTTGCCTAAAGAGACATGCCTATTTGCGCAGTAGTACAGATTCTGAGTATGTAACTGGGGTTGATGAAATCAGCATTTCTCTTGCTTCCCTGTGCTTAGGGAAGCTCAGTTTTAGTCACAGTAGCTCCCACAAGTGTCTCCTCAGTGTGTTCCCATTTCCTTAGAAACAGTGTATTTGCTGGGAGAAAAGTGCATTACTGTGCCCTTTGACCGTTCAGCAAGTACATGTGTAGAAGCACAGCGCTAGCAGAAACGACCGTTTCTCGACGTTTTCTAACTCAGGGAACAAGTTGCACACTTCTGAGATGCATTTGGGCAACTTTGTCAGAAATGAGTTTTTTGCCTAAAGAGACATGCCTATTTGTGCAGTAGTACAGATTATGAGTATGTAACTGGGCTTGATGAAATCAGCATTTCTCTTGCTTCCCTGTGCGTAGGGAAGCTCAGTTTTGGTCACAGTAGCTCCCACAAGTGTCTCCTCAGTGTGTTCCCATTTCCTTAGAAACAGTGTATTTGCTGGGAGAAAAGTGCATTACTGTGCGCTTTCACCGTTCAGCAAATACATGTGTAGAAGCACAGCGCTAGCAGAAACGACCGTTTCTCGACGTTTTCTAACTCAGGGAACAAGTTGCACACTTCTGAGACGCATTTGGGCAACTTTGTCAGAAATGAGTTTTTTGCCTACAGAGACATGCCTATTTGCGCAGTAGTACAGATTCTGAGTATGTAACTGGGCTTGATGAAATCAGCATTTCTCTTGCTTCCCTGTGCGTAGGGAAGCTCAGTTTTAGTCACAGTAGCTCCCACAAGTGTCTCCTCAGTGTGTTCCCATTTCCTTAGAAACAGTATATTTGCTCGGAGAATAGTGCATTACTGTGCGCTTTCACCGTTCAGCTAGTACATGTGTAGAAGCACAGCGCTAGCAGAAACGACCGTTTCTCGACGTTTTCTAACTCAGGGAACAAGTTGCACACTTCTGAGATGCATTTGGGCAACTTTGTCAGAAATGAGTTTTTTGCCTAAAGAGACATGCCTATTTGCGCAGTAGTACAGATTCTGAGTATGTAAATGGGCTTGGTGAAATCAGCATTTCTCTTGCTTCCCTGTGCGTAGGGAAGCTCAGTTTTAGTCACAGTAGCTCCCACAAGTGTCTCCTCAGTGTGTTCCGAGTTCCTTAGAAACAGTGTATTTGCTGGGAGAAAAGTGCATTACTGTGCGCTTTCACCGTTCAGCAAGTACATGTGTAGAAGCACAGCGCTAGCAGAAACGACCGTTTCTCGACGTTTTCTAACTCAGGGAACAAGTTGCACACTTCTGAGATGCATTTGGGCAACTTTGTCAGAAATGAGTTTTTTGCCTAAAGAGACATGCCTATTTGCGCAGTAGTACAGATTCTGAGTATGTAACTGGGCTTGATGAAATCAGCATTTCTCTTGCTTCCCTGTGCGTAGGGAAGCTCAGTTTTAGTCACAGTAGCTCCCACAAGTGTCTCCTTAGTTTGTTCCCATTTCCTTAGAAACAGTGTATTTGCTGGGAGAAAAGTACATTACTGTGCGCTTTCACCGTTCAGCAAGTACATGTGTAGATGCACAGCGCTAGCAGAAACGACCGTTTCTCAACGTTTTCTAACTCAGGAAACAAGTTGCACACTTCTGAGATGCATTTGGGCAACTTTGTCAGAAATGAGTTTTTTGCCTAAAGAGACATGCCTATTTGCGCAGTAGTACAGATTCTGAGTATGTAACTGGGCTTGATGAAATCAGCATTTCTCTTGCTTCCCTGTGCGTAGGGAAGCTCAGTTTTGGTCACAGTAGCTCCCACAAGTGTCTCCTCAGTGTGTTCCCATTTCCTTAGAAACAGTGTATTTGCTGGGAGAAAAGTGCATTACTGTGCGCTTTCACCGTTCAGCAAGTACATGTGTAGAAGCACAGCGCTAGCAGAAACGACCGTTTCTCAACGTTTTCTAACTCAGGGAACAAGTTGCACACTTCTGAGATGCATTTGGGCAACTTTGTCAGAAATGAGTTTTTTGCCTAAAGAGACATGCCTATTTGCGCAGTAGTACAGATTCTGAGTATGTAACTGGGCTTGATGAAATCAGCATTTCTCTTGCTTCCCTGTGCGTAGGGAAGCTCAGTTTTAGTCACAGTAGCTCCCACAAGTGTCTCCTCAGTGTGTTCCCATTTCCTTAGAAACAGTGTATTTGCTGGGAGAAAAGTGCATTACTGTGCGCTTTCACCGTTCAGCTAGTACATGTGTAGAAGCACAGCGCTAGCAGAAACGACCGTTTCTCGACGTTTTCTAACTCAGGGAACAAGTTGCACACTTCTGAGATGCATTTGGGCAACTTTGTCAGAAATGAGTTTTTTGCCTAAAGAGACATGCCTATTTGCGCAGTAGTACAGATTCTGAGTATGTAAATGGGCTTGGTGAAATCAGCATTTCTCTTGCTTCCCTGTGCGTAGGGAAGCTCAGTTTTAGTCACAGTAGCTCCCACAAGTGTCTCCTCAGTGTGTTCCCATTTCCTTAGAAACAGTGTATTTGCTGGGAGAAAAGTGCATTACTGTGCGCTTTCACCGTTCAGCAAGTACATGTGTAGAAGCACAGCGCTAGCAGAAACGACCGTTTCTCGACGTTTTCTAACTCAGGGAACAAGTTGCACACTTCTGAGATGCATTTGGGCAACTTTGTCAGAAATGAGTTTTTTGCCTAAAGAGACATGCCTATTTGCGCAGTAGTACAGATTCTGAGTATGTAACTGGGCTTGATGAAATCAGCATTTCTCTTGCTTCCCTGTGCTTAGGGAAGCTCAGTTTTAGTCACAGTAGCTCCCACAAGTGTCTCCTTAGTGTGTTCCCATTTCCTTAGAAACAGTGTATTTGCTGGGAGAAAAGTACATTACTGTGCGCTTTCACCGTTCAGCAAGTACATGTGTAGATGCACAGTGCTAGCAGAAACGACCGTTTCTCAACGTTTTCTAACTCAGGAAACAAGTTGCACACTTCTGAGATGCATTTGGGCAACTTTGTCAGAAATGAGTTTTCTGCCTAAAGAGACATGCCTATTTGCGCAGTAGTACAGATTCTGAGTATGTAACTGGGCTTGATGAAATCAGCATTTCTCTTGCTTCCCTGTGCGTAGGGAAGCTCAGTTTTGGTCACAGTATCTCCCACAAGTGTCTCCTCAGTGTGTTCCCATTTCCTTAGAAACAGTGTATTTGCTGGGAGAAAAGTACATTACTGTGCGCTTTCACCGTTCAGCAAGTACATGTGTAGAAGCACAGCGCTAGCAGAAACGACCGTTTCTCGACGTTTTCTAACTCAGGGAACAAGTTGCACACTTCTGAGATGCATTTGGGCAACTTTGTCAGAAATGAGTTTTTTGCCTAAAGAGACATGCCTATTTGCGCAGTAGTACAGATTCTGAGTATGTAACTGGGCTTGATGAAATCAGCATTTCTCTTGCTTCCCTGAGCGTAGGGAAGCTCAGTTTTAGTCACAGTAGCTCCCACAAGTGTCTCCTCAGTGTGTTCCCATTTCCTTAGGTACAGTATATTTGCTCGGAGAAAAGTGCATTACTGTGCGCTTTCACCGTTCAGCTAGTACATGTGTAGAAGCACAGCGCTAGCAGAAACGACCGTTTCTCGACGTTTTCTAACTCAGGGAACAAGTTGCACACTTCTGAGATGCATTTGGGCAACTTTGTCAGAAATGAGTTTTTTGCCTAAAGAGACATGCCTATTTGCGCAGTAGTACAGATTCTGAGTATGTAAATGGGCTTGGTGAAATCAGCATTTCTCTTGCTTCCCTGTGCGTAGGGAAGCTCAGTTTTAGTCACAGTAGCTCCCACAAGTGTCTCCTCAGTGTGTTCCCATTTCCTTAGAAACAGTGTATTTGCTGGGAGAAAAGTGCATTACTGTGCGCTTTCACCGTTCAGCTAGTACATGTGTAGAAGCACAGCGCTAGCAGAAACGACCGTTTCTCGACGTTTTCTAACTCAGGGAACAAGTTGCACACTTCTGAGATGCATTTGGGCAACTTTGTCAGAAATGAGTTTTTTGCCTAAAGAGACATGCCTATTTGCGCAGTAGTACAGATTCTGAGTATGTAAATGGGCTTGGTGAAATCAGCATTTCTCTTGCTTCCCTGTGCGTAGGGAAGCTCAGTTTTAGTCACAGTAGCTCCCACAAGTGTCTCCTCAGTGTGTTCCCATTTCCTTAGAAACAGTGTATTTGCTGGGAGAAAAGTGCATTACTGTGCGCTTTCACCGTTCAGCAAGTACATGTGTAGAAGCACAGCGCTAGCAGAAACGACCGTTTCTCGACGTTTTCTATCTCAGGGAACAAGTTGCACACTTCTGAGATGCATTTGGGCAACTTTGTCAGAAATGAGTTTTTTGCCTAAAGAGACATGCCTATTTGCGCAGTAGTACAGATTCTGAGTATGTAACTGGGCTTGATGAAATCAGCATTTCTCTTGCTTCCCTGTGCGTAGGGAAGCTCAGTTTTGGTCACAGTAGCTCCCACAAGTGTCTCCTCAGTGTGTTCCCATTTCCTTAGAAACAGTGTATTTGCTGGGAGAAAAGTGCATTACTGTGCGCTTTCACCGTTCAGCAAATACATGTGTAGAAGCACAGCGCTAGCAGAAACGACCGTTTCTCGACGTTTTCTAACTCAGGAAACAAGTTGCACACTTCTGAGACGCATTTGGGCAACTTTGTCAGAAATGAGTTTTTTGCCTACAGAGACATGCCTATTTGCGCAGTAGTACAGATTCTGAGTATGTAACTGGGCTTGATGAAATCAGCATTTCTCTTGCTTCCCTGTGCGTAGGGAAGCTCAGTTTTAGTCACAGTAGCTCCCACAAGTGTCTCCTCAGTGTGTTCCCATTTCCTTAGAAACAGTATATTTGCTCGGAGAAAAGTGCATTACTGTGCGCTTTCACCGTTCAGCTAGTACATGTGTAGAAGCACAGCGCTAGCAGAAACGACCGTTTCTCGACGTTTTCTAACTCAGGGAACAAGTTGCACACTTCTGAGATGCATTTGGGCAACTTTGTCAGAAATGAGTTTTTTGCCTAAAGAGACATGCCTATTTGCGCAGTAGTACAGATTCTGAGTATGTAACTGGGCTTGATGAAATCAGCATTTCTCTTGCTTCCCTGTGCTTAGGGAAGCTCAGTTTTAGTCACAGTAGCTCCCACAAGTGTCTCCTTAGTGTGTTCCCATTTCCTTAGAAACAGTGTATTTGCTGGGAGAAAAGTACATTACTGTGCGCTTTCACCGTTCAGCAAGTACATGTGTAGATGCACAGCGCTAGCAGAAACGACCGTTTCTCAACGTTTTCTAACTCAGGAAACAAGTTGCACACTTCTGAGATGCATTTGGGCAACTTTGTCAGAAATGAGTTTTTTGCCTAAAGAGACATGCCTATTTGCGCAGTAGTACAGATTCTGAGTATGTAACTGGGCTTGATGAAATCAGCATTTCTCTTGCTTCCCTGTGCGTAGGGAAGCTCAGTTTTGGTCACATTAGCTCCCACAAGTGTCTCCTCAGTGTGTTCCCATTTCCTTAGAAACAGTGTATTTGCTGGGAGAAAAGTGCATTATTGTGCGCTTTCACCGTTCAGCAAGTACATGTGTAGAAGCACAGCGCTAGCAGAAACGACCGTTTCTCAACGTTTTCTAACTCAGGGAACAAGTTGCACACTTCTGAGATGCATTTGGGCAACTTTGTCAGAAATGAGTTTTTTGCCTAAAGAGACATGCCTATTTGCGCAGTAGTACAGATTCTGAGTATGTAACTGGGCTTGATGAAATCAGCATTTCTCTTGCTTCCCTGTGCGTAGGGAAGCTCAGTTTCGGTCACAGTAGCTCCCACAAGTGTCTCCTCAGTGTGTTCCCAGTTCCTTAGAAACAGTGTATTTGCTGGGAGAAAAGTGCATTACTGTGCGCTTTCACCGTTCAGCAAGTACATGTGTAGAAGCACAGCGCTAGCAGAAACGACCGTTTCTCGACGTTTTCTAACTCAGGGAACAAGTTGCACACTTCTGAGATGCATTTGGGCAACTTTGTCAGAAATGAGTTTTTTGCCTAAAGAGACATGCCTATTTGCGCAGTAGTACAGATTCTGAGTATGTAACTGGGCTTGATGAAATCAGCATTTCTCTTGCTTCCCTGTGCTTAGGGAAGCTCAGTTTTAGTCACAGTAGCTCCCACAAGTGTCTCCTTAGTGTGTTCCCATTTCCTTAGAAACAGTGTATTTGCTGGGAGAAAAGTACATTACTGTGCGCTTTCACCGTTCAGCAAGTACATGTGTAGATGCACAGCGCTAGCAGAAACGACCGTTTCTCAACGTTTTCTAACTCAGGAAACAAGTTGCACACTTCTGAGATGCATTTGGGCAACTTTGTCAGAAATGAGTTTTTTGCCTAAAGAGACATGCCTATTTGCGCAGTAGTACAGATTCTGAGTATGTAACTGGGCTTGATGAAATCAGCATTTCTCTTGCTTCCCTGTGCGTAGGGAAGCTCAGTTTTGGTCACAGTAGCTCCCACAAGTGTCTCCTCAGTGTGTTCCCATTTCCTTAGAAACAGTGTATTTGCTGGGAGAAAAGTGCATTACTGTGCGCTTTCACCGTTCAGCAAATACATGTGTAGAAGCACAGCGCTAGCAGAAACGACCGTTTCTCGACGTTTTCTAACTCAGGAAACAAGTTGCACACTTCTGAGACGCATTTGGGCAACTTTGTCAGAAATGAGTTTTTTGCCTACAGAGACATGCCTATTTGCGCAGTAGTACAGATTCTGAGTATGTAACTGGGCTTGATGAAATCAGCATTTCTCTTGCTTCCCTGTGCGTAGGGAAGCTCAGTTTTAGTCACAGTAGCTCCCACAAGTGTCTCCTCAGTGTGTTCCCATTTCCTTAGAAACAGTATATTTGCTCGGAGAAAAGTGCATTACTGTGCGCTTTCACCGTTCAGCTAGTACATGTGTAGAAGCACAGCGCTAGCAGAAACGACCGTTTCTCGACGTTTTCTAACTCAGGGAACAAGTTGCACACTTCTGAGATGCATTTGGGCAACTTTGTCAGAAATGAGTTTTTTGCCTAAAGAGACATGCCTATTTGCGCAGTAGTACAGATTCTGAGTATGTAAATGGGCTTGGTGAAATCAGCATTTCTCTTGCTTCCCTGTGCGTAGGGAAGCTCAGTTTTAGTCACAGTAGCTCCCACAAGTGTCTCCTCAGTGTGTTCCCAGTTCCTTAGAAACAGTGTATTTGCTGGGAGAAAAGTGCATTACTGTGCGCTTTCACAGTTCAGCAAGTACATGTGTAGAAGCACAGCGCTAGCAGAAACGACCGTTTCTCGACGTTTTCTAACTCAGGGAACAAGTTGCACACTTCTGAGATGCATTTGGGCAACTTTGTCAGAAATGAGTTTTTTGCCTAAAGAGACATGCCTATTTGCGCAGTAGTACAGATTCTGAGTATGTAACTGGGCTTGATGAAATCAGCATTTCTCTTGCTTCCCTGTGCTTAGGGAAGCTCAGTTTTAGTCACAGTAGCTCCCACAAGTGTCTCCTTAGTGTGTTCCCATTTCCTTAGAAACAGTGTATTTGCTGGGAGAAAAGTACATTACTGTGCGCTTTCACCGTTCAGCAAGTACATGTGTAGATGCACAGCGCTAGCAGAAACGACCGTTTCTCAACGTTTTCTAACTCAGGAAACAAGTTGCACACTTCTGAGATGCATTTGGGCAACTTTGTCAGAAATGAGTTTTTTGCCTAAAGAGACATGCCTATTTGCGCAGTAGTACAGATTCTGAGTATGTAACTGGGCTTGATGAAATCAGCATTTCTCTTGCTTCCCTGTGCGTAGGGAAGCTCAGTTTTGGTCACAGTAGCTCCCACAAGTGTCTCCTCAGTGTGTTCCCATTTCCTTAGAAACAGTGTATTTGCTGGGAGAAAAGTGCATTACTGTGCGCTTTCACCGTTCAGCAAATACATGTGTAGAAGCACAGCGCTAGCAGAAACGACCGTTTCTCGACGTTTTCTAACTCAGGAAACAAGTTGCACACTTCTGAGACGCATTTGGGCAACTTTGTCAGAAATGAGTTTTTTGCCTACAGAGACATGCCTATTTGCGCAGTAGTACAGATTCTGAGTATGTAACTGGGCTTGATGAAATCAGCATTTCTCTTGCTTCCCTGTGCGTAGGGAAGCTCAGTTTTAGTCACAGTAGCTCCCACAAGTGTCTCCTCAGTGTGTTCCCATTTCCTTAGAAACAGTATATTTGCTCGGAGAAAAGTGCATTACTGTGCGCTTTCACCGTTCAGCTAGTACATGTGTAGAAGCACAGCGCTAGCAGAAACGACCGTTTCTCGACGTTTTCTAACTCAGGGAACAAGTTGCACACTTCTGAGATGCATTTGGGCAACTTTGTCAGAAATGAGTTTTTTGCCTAAAGAGACATGCCTATTTGCGCAGTAGTACAGATTCTGAGTATGTAAATGGGCTTGGTGAAATCAGCATTTCTCTTGCTTCCCTGTGCGTAGGGAAGCTCAGTTTTAGTCACAGTAGCTCCCACAAGTGTCTCCTCAGTGTGTTCCCAGTTCCTTAGAAACAGTGTATTTGCTGGGAGAAAAGTGCATTACTGTGCGCTTTCACAGTTCAGCAAGTACATGTGTAGAAGCACAGCGCTAGCAGAAACGACCGTTTCTCGACGTTTTCTAACTCAGGGAACAAGTTGCACACTTCTGAGATGCATTTGGGCAACTTTGTCAGAAATGAGTTTTTTGCCTAAAGAGACATGCCTATTTGCGCAGTAGTACAGATTCTGAGTATGTAACTGGGCTTGATGAAATCAGCATTTCTCTTGCTTCCCTGTGCTTAGGGAAGCTCAGTTTTAGTCACAGTAGCTCCCACAAGTGTCTCCTTAGTGTGTTCCCATTTCCTTAGAAACAGTGTATTTGCTGGGAGAAAAGTACATTACTGTGCGCTTTCACCGTTCAGCAAGTACATGTGTAGATGCACAGCGCTAGCAGAAACGACCGTTTCTCAACGTTTTCTAACTCAGGAAACAAGTTGCACACTTCTGAGATGCATTTGGGCAACTTTGTCAGAAATGAGTTTTTTGCCTAAAGAGACATGCCTATTTGCGCAGTAGTACAGATTCTGAGTATGTAACTGGGCTTGATGAAATCAGCATTTCTCTTGCTTCCCTGTGCGTAGGGAAGCTCAGTTTTGGTCACATTAGCTCCCACAAGTGTCTCCTCAGTGTGTTCCCATTTCCTTAGAAACAGTGTATTTGCTGGGAGAAAAGTGCATTTTTGTGCGCTTTCACCGTTCAGCAAGTACATGTGTAGAAGCACAGCGCTAGCAGAAACGACCGTTTCTCAACGTTTTCTAACTCAGGGAACAAGTTGCACACTTCTGAGATGCATTTGGGCAACTTTGTCAGAAATGAGTTTTTTGCCTAAAGAGACATGCCTATTTGCGCAGTAGTACAGATTCTGAGTATGTAACTGGGCTTGATGAAATCAGCATTTCTCTTGCTTCCCTGTGCGTAGGGAAGCTCAGTTTCGGTCACAGTAGCTCCCACAAGTGTCTCCTCAGTGTGTTCCCAGTTCCTTAGAAACAGTGTATTTGCTGGGAGAAAAGTGCATTACTGTGCGCTTTCACCGTTCAGCAAGTACATGTGTAGAAGCACAGCGCTAGCAGAAACGACCGTTTCTCGACGTTTTCTAACTCAGGGAACAAGTTGCACACTTCTGAGATGCATTTGGGCAACTTTGTCAGAAATGAGTTTTTTGCCTAAAGAGACATGCCTATTTGCGCAGTAGTACAGATTCTGAGTATGTAACTGGGCTTGATGAAATCAGCATTTCTCTTGCTTCCCTGTGCTTAGGGAAGCTCAGTTTTAGTCACAGTAGCTCCCACAAGTGTCTCCTTAGTGTGTTCCCATTTCCTTAGAAACAGTGTATTTGCTGGGAGAAAAGTACATTACTGTGCGCTTTCACCGTTCAGCAAGTACATGTGTAGATGCACAGCGCTAGCAGAAACGACCGTTTCTCAACGTTTTCTAACTCAGGAAACAAGTTGCACACTTCTGAGATGCATTTGGGCAACTTTGTCAGAAATGAGTTTTTTGCCTAAAGAGACATGCCTATTTGCGCAGTAGTACAGATTCTGAGTATGTAACTGGGCTTGATGAAATCAGCATTTCTCTTGCTTCCCTGTGCGTAGGGAAGCTCAGTTTTGGTCACAGTAGCTCCCACAAGTGTCTCCTCAGTGTGTTCCCATTTCCTTAGAAACAGTGTATTTGCTGGGAGAAAAGTGCATTACTGTGCGCTTTCACCGTTCAGCAAGTACATGTGTAGAAGCACAGCGCTAGCAGAAACGACCGTTTCTCAACGTTTTCCAACTCAGGGAACAAGTTGCACACTTCTGAGATGCATTTGGGCAACTTTGTCAGAAATGAGTTTTTTGCCCTAGAGACATGCCTATTTGCGCAGTAGTACAGATTCTGAGTATGTAACTGGGCTTGATGAAATCAGCATTTCTCTTGCTTCCCTGTGCGTAGGGAAGCTCAGTTTTAGTCACAGTAGCTCCCACAAGTGTCTCCTTAGTGTGTTCCCATTTCCTTAGAAACAGTGTATTTGCTGGGAGAAAAGTGCATTACTGTGCGCTTTCACCGTTCAGCTAGTACATGTGTAGAATCACAGCGCTAGCAGAAACGACCGTTTCTCGACGTTTTCTAACTCAGGGAACAAGTTGCACACTTCTGAGATGCATTTGGGCAACTTTGTCAGAAATGAGTTTTTTGCCTAAAGAGACATGCCTATTTGCGCAGTAGTACAGATTCTGAGTATGTAAATGGGCTTGGTGAAATCAGCATTTCTCTTGCTTCCCTGTGCGTAGGGAAGCTCAGTTTTAGTCACAGTAGCTCCCACAAGTGTCTCCTCAGTGTGTTCCCATTTCCTTAGAAACAGTGTATTTGCTGGGAGAAAAGTGCATTACTGTGCGCTTTCACCGTTCAGCAAGTACATGTGTAGAAGCACAGCGCTAGCAGAAACGACCGTTTCTCGACGTTTTCTAACTCAGGGAACAAGTTGCACACTTCTGAGATGCATTTGGGCAACTTTGTCAGAAATGAGTTTTTTGCCTAAAGAGACATGCCTATTTGCGCAGTAGTACAGATTCTGAGTATGTAACTGGGCTTGATGAAATCAGCATTTCTCTTGCTTCCCTGTGCTTAGGGAAGCTCAGTTTTAGTCACAGTAGCTCCCACAAGTGTCTCCTTAGTGTGTTCCCATTTCCTTAGAAACAGTGTATTTGCTGGGAGAAAAGTACATTACTGTGTGCTTTCACCGTTCAGCAAATACATGTGTAGATGCACAGCGCTAGCAGAAACGACCGTTTCTCAACGTTTTCTAACTCAGGAAACAAGTTGCACACTTCTGAGATGCATTTGGGCAACTTTGTCAGAAATGAGTTTTTTGCCTAAAGAGACATGCCTATTTGCGCAGTAGTACAGATTCTGAGTATGTAACTGGGCTTGATGAAATCAGCATTTCTCTTGCTTCCCTGTGCGTAGGGAAGCTCAGTTTTGGTCACAGTATCTCCCACAAGTGTCTCCTCAGTGTGTTCCCATTTCCTTAGAAACAGTGTATTTGCTGGGAGAAAAGTACATTACTGTGCGCTTTCACCGTTCAGCAAGTACATGTGTAGAAGCACAGCGCTAGCAGAAACGACCGTTTCTCGACGTTTTCTAACTCAGGGAACAAGTTGCACACTTCTGAGATGCATTTGGGCAACTTTGTCAGAAATGAGTTTTTTGCCTAAAGAGACATGCCTATTTGCGCAGTAGTACAGATTCTGAGTATGTAACTGGGCTTGATGAAATCAGCATTTCTCTTGCTTCCCTGTGCGTAGGGAAGCTCAGTTTTAGTCACAGTAGCTCCCACAAGTGTCTCCTCAGTGTGTTCCCATTTCCTTAGGTACAGTATATTTGCTCGGAGAAAAGTGCATTACTGTGCGCTTTCACCGTTCAGCTAGTACATGTGTAGAAGCACAGCGCTAGCAGAAACGACCGTTTCTCGACGTTTTCTAACTCAGGGAACAAGTTGCACACTTCTGAGATGCATTTGGGCAACTTTGTCAGAAATGAGTTTTTTGCCTAAAGAGACATGCCTATTTGCGCAGTAGTACAGATTCTGAGTATGTAAATGGGCTTGGTGAAATCAGCATTTCTCTTGCTTCCCTGTGCGTAGGGAAGCTCAGTTTTAGTCACAGTAGCTCCCACAAGTGTCTCCTCAGTGTGTTCCCATTTCCTTAGAAACAGTGTATTTTCTGGGAGAAAAGTGCATTACTGTGCGCTTTCACCGTTCAGCAAGTACATGTGTAGAAGCACAGCGCTAGCAGAAACGACCGTTTCTCGACGTTTTCTAACTCAGGGAACAAGTTGCACACTTCTGAGATGCATTTGGGCAACTTTGTCAGAAATGAGTTTTTTGCCTAAAGAGACATGCCTATTTGCGCAGTAGTACAGATTCTGAGTATGTAACTGGGCTTGATGAAATCAGCATTTCTCTTGCTTCCCTGTGCTTAGGGAAGCTCAGTTTTAGTCACAGTAGATCCCACAAGTGTCTCCTTAGTGTGTTCCCATTTCCTTAGAAACAGTGTATTTGCTGGGAGAAAAGTACATTACTGTGCGCTTTCACCGTTCAGCAAGTACATGTGTAGATGCACAGCGCTAGCAGAAACGACCGTTTCTCAACGCTTTCTAACTTAGGAAACAAGTTGCACACTTCTGAGATGCATTTGGGCAACTTTGTCAAAAATGAGTTTTTTGCCTAAAGAGACATGCCTATTTGCGCAGTAGTACAGATTCTGAGTATGTAACTGGGCTTGATGAAATCAGCATTTCTCTTGCTTCCCTGTGCTTAGGGAAGCTCAGTTTTAGTCACAGTAGCTCCCACAAGTGTCTCCTCAGTGTGTTCCCATTTCCTTAGAAACAGTGTATTTGCTGGGAGAAAAGTACATTACTGTGCGCTTTCACCGTTCAGCAAGTACATGTGCAGAAGCACAGCTCTAGCAGAAACGACCGTTTCTCGACGTTTTCTAACTCAGGGAACAAGTTGCAAACTTCTGAGATGCATTTGGGCAACTTTGTCAGAAATGAGTTTTTTGCCTAAAGAGACATGCCTATTTGCGCAGTAGTATAGATTCTGAGTATGTAACTGGGCTTGATGAAATCAGCATTTCTCTTGCTTCCCTGTGCATATGGAAGCTCAGTTTTAGTCACAGTAGCTCCCACAAGTGTCTCCTCAGTGTGTTCCCATTTCCTTAGAAACAGTGTATTTGCTGGGAGAAAAGTGCATTACTGTGTGCTTTCACCGTTCAGCTAGTACATGTGTAGAAGCACAGCGCTAGCAGAAACGACCGTTTCTCGACGTTTTCTAACTCAGGGAACAAATTGCACACTTCTGAGATGCATTTGGGCAACTTTGTCAGAAATGAGTTTTTTGCCTAAAGAGACATGCCTATTTGCGCAGTAGTACAGATTCTGAGTATGTAACTGGGCTTGGTGAAATCAGCATTTCTCTTGCTTCCCTGTGCGTAGGGAAGCTCAGTTTTAGTCACAGTAGCTCCCACAAGTGTCTCCTCAGTGTGTTCCCATTTCCTTAGAAACAGTGTATTTGCTGGGAGAAAAGTGCATTACTGTGCGCTTTCACCGTTCAGCAAGTACATGTGTAGAAGCACAGCGCTAGCAGAAACGACCGTTTCTCGACGTTTTCTAACTCAGGGAACAAGTTGCACACTTCTGAGATGCATTTGGGCAACTTTGTCAGAAATGAGTTTTTTGCCTAAAGAGACATGCCTATTTGCGCAGTAGTACAGATTCTGAGTATGTAACTGGGCTTGATGAAATCAGCATTTCTCTTGCTTCCCTGTGCTTAGGGAAGCTCAGTTTTAGTCACAGTAGCTCCCACAAGTGTCTCCTCAGTGTGTTCCCATTTCCTTAGAAACAGTGTAATTGCTGGGAGAAAAGTACATTACTGTGCGCTTTCACCGTTCAGCAAGTACATGTGTAGAAGCACAGCGCTAGCAGAAACGACCGTTTCTCGACGTTTTCTAACTCACGGAACAAGTTGCACACTTCTGAGATGCATTTGGGCAACCTTTTCAGAAATGAGTTTTTTGCCTACAGAGACATGCCTATTTGCGCAGTAGTACAGATTCTGAGTATGTAACTGGGCTTGATGAAATCAGCATTTCTCTTGCTTCCCTGTGCGTAGGGAAGCTCAGTTTTAGTCACAGTAGCTCCCACAAGTGTCTCCTCAGTGTGTTCCCATTTCCTTAGAAACAGTGTATTTGCTGGGAGAAAATTGCATTACTGTGCGCTTTCACCGTTCAGCAAATACATGTGTAGAAGCACAGCGCTAGCAGAAACGACCGTTTCTCGACGTTTTCTAACTCAGGGAACAAGTTGCACACTTCTGAGATGCATTTGGGCAACTTTGTCAGAAATGAGTTTTTTGCCTACAGAGACATGCCTATTTGCGCAGTAGTACAGAGTCTGAGTATGTAACTGGGCTTGATGAAATCAGCATTTCTCTTACTTCCCTGTGCGTAGGGAAGCTCAGTTTTAGTCACAGTAGCTCCCACAAGTGTCTCCTCAGTGTGTTCCCATTTCCTTAGAAACAGTGTATTTGCTGGGAGAAAAGTGCATTACTGTGCGCTTTCACCGTTCAGCAAATACATGTGTAGAAGCACAGCGCTAGCAGAAACGACCGTTTCTCGACGTTTTCTAACTCAGGGAACAAGTTGCACACTTCTGAGATGCATTTGGGCAACTATGTCAGAAATGAGTTTTTTGCCTACAGAGACATGCCTATTTGCGCAGTAGTACAGATTCTGAGTATGTAACTGGGCTTGATGAAATCAGCATTTCTCTTGCTTCTCTGTGCATAGGGAAGCTCAGTTTTAGTCACAGTAGCTCCCACAAGTGTCTCCTCAGTGTGTTCCCATTTCCTTAGAAACAGTGTATTTGCTGGGAGAAAAGTGCATTACTGTGCGCTTTCACCGTTCAGCAAATACATGTGTAGAAGCACAGCGCTAGCAGAAACGACCGTTTCTCGACGTTTTCAAACCAGGGAACAAGTTGCACACTTCTGAGATGCATTTGGGCAACTTTGTCAGAAATGAGTTTTTTGCCTACAGAGACATGCCTATTTGCGCAGTAGTACACATTCAGAGTATGTAACTGCGCTTGATGAAATCAGCATTTCTCTTGCTTCCCTGTGCTTAGGGAAGCTCAGTTTTAGTCACAGTAGCTCCCACAAGTGTCTCCTCAGTGTGTTCCCATTTCCTTAGAAACAGTGTATTTGCTGGGAGAAAAGTACATTACTGTGCGCTTTCACCGTTCAGCAAGTACATGTGCAGAAGCACAGCTCTAGCAGAAACGACGGTTTCTCGACGTTTTCTAACTCAGGGAACAAGTTGCACACTTCTGAGATGCATTTGGGCAACTTTGTCAGAAATGAGTTTTTTGCCTACAGAGACATGCCTATTTGCGCAGTAGTACAGATTCTGAGTATGTAACCTGGCTTGATGAAACCAGCATTTCTCTTGCTTCCCTGTGCTTAGGGAAGCTCAGTTTTAGTCACAGTAGCTCCCACAAGTGTCTCCTCAGTGTGTTCCCATTTCCTTAGAAACAGTGTATTTGCTGGGAGAAAAGTGCATTACTGTGCGCTTTCACCGTTCAGCAAATACATGTGTAGAAGCACAGCGCTAGCAGAAACGAACGTTTCTCGACGTTTTCTAACTCAGGGAACAAGTTGCACACTTCTGAGATGCATTTGGGCAACTTTGTCAGAAATGAGTTTTTTGCCTACAGAGACATGCCTATTTGCGCAGTAGTACAGATTCTGAGTATGTAACTGGGCTTGATGAAATCAGCATTTCTCTTGCTTCCCTGTGCGTAGGGAACCTCAGTTTTAGTCACCGTAGCTCCCACAAGTGTCTCCTCGGTGTGTTCCCATTTCCTTAGAAACAGTGTATTTGCTGGGAGAAAAGTGCATTACTGTGCGCTTTCACTGTTAAGCAAATACATGTGTAGAAGCATAGCGCTAGCAGAAACGACGGTTTCTCGACGTTTTCTAACTCAGGGAACAAGTTGCACACTTCTGAGATGCATTTGGGCAACTTTGTCAGAAATGAGTTTTTTGCCTAAAGAGACATGCCTATTTGCGCAGTAGTACAGTTTCTGAGTATGTAACTCGATTTGATGAAATCAGCATTTCTCTTGCTTCCCTGTGCGTAGGGAAGCTCAGTTTTAGTCACAGTAGCTCCCACAAGTGTCTCCTCAGTGTGTTCCCATTTCCTTAGAAACAGTGTATTTGCTGGGAGAAAAGTGCATTACTGTGCGCTTTCACCGTTCAGCAAATACAAGTGTAGAAGCACAGCGCTAGCAGAAAGGAACGTTTCTCGACGTTTTCGAACTCAGGGAACAAGTTGCATACTTCTGAGATGCATTTGGGCAACTTTGTCAGAAATAAGTTTTTTTGCCTACAGAGACATGCCTATTTGCACAGTAGTACAGATTCTGAGTATGTAACTGGGCTTGATGAAATCAGCATTTCTCTTGCTTCCCTGTGCGTAGGGAAGCTCAGTTTTAGTCACAGTCGCTCCCACAAGTGTCTCCTCAGTGTGTTCCCATTTCCTTAGAAACAGTGTATTTGCTGGGAGAAAAGTGCATTACTGTGCGCTTTCACCGTTCAGCAAATACATGTGTAGAAGCACAGCGCTAGCAGAAACGAACGTTTCTCGACGTTTTTAACTCAGGGAACAAGTTGCACACTTCTGAGATGCATTTGATCAACTTTGTCAGGAATGAGTTTTTTGCCTACAGAGACATGCCTATTTGCGCAGTAGTACAGATTCTGAGTATGTAACTGGGCTTGATGAAATCAGCATTTCTGTAGCTTCCAGGTGCGTAGGGAAGCTCAGTTTTAGTCACAGTAGCTCCCACAAGTGTCTCCTCAGTGTGTTCCCATTTCCTTAGAAACAGTGTATTTGCTGGAAGAAAAGTGCATTACTGTGCGCTTTCACCGTTCAGCAAATACATGTGTAGAAGCACAGCGCTAGCAGAAACGACCGTTTCTCGATGTTTTCTAACTCAGGGAACAAGTTGCACACTTCTGAGATGCATTTGGGCAACTTTGTCCGAAATGAGTTTTTTGCCTACAGAGACATGCCTATTTGCGCAGTAGTACAGATTCTGAGTATGTAACTGGGCTTGATGAAATCAGCATTTCTCTTTCTTCCCTGTGCATAGGGAAACTCAGTTTTAGTCACAGTAGCTCCCACAAGTGTCTCCTCAGTGTGTTCCCATTTCCTTAGAAACAGTGTATTTGCTGGGAGAAAAGTGCATTACTGTGCGCTTTCACCGTTCAGCAAATACATGTGTAGAAGCACAGCGCTAGCAGAAACGACGGTTTCTCGACGTTTTCTAACTCAGGGAAAAAGTTGCACACTTCTGAGATGCATTTGGGCAACTTTGTCAGAAATGAGTTTTTTGCCTAAAGAGACATGCCTATTTGCGCAGTAGTACAGATTCTGAGTATGTAACCTGGCTTGATGAAACCAGCATTTCTCTTGCTTCCCTGTGCGTAGGGAAGCTCAGTTTTAGTCACAGTAGCTCCCACAAGTGTCTCCTCAGTGTGTTCCCATTTCCTTAGTAACAGTGTATTTGCTGGGAGAAAAGTGCATTACTGTGCGCTTTCACCGTTCAGCAAATACATGTGTAGAAGCACAGCGCTAGCAGAAACGAACGTTTCTCGACGTTTTCTAACTCAGGGAACAAGTTGCACACTTCTGAGATGCATTTGGGCAACTTTGTCAGAAATGAGTTTTTTGCCTACAGAGACATGCCTATTTGCGCAGTAGTACAGATTCTGAGTATGTAACTGGGCTTGATGAAATCAGCATTTCTCTTGCTTCCCTGTGCGTAGGGAACCTCAGTTTTAGTCACCGTAGCTCCCACAAGTGTCTCCTCGGTGTGTTCCCATTTCCTTAGAAACAGTGTATTTGCTGGGAGAAAAGTGCATTACTGTGCGCTTTCACCGTTAAGCAAATACATGTGTAGAAGCATAGCGCTAGCAGAAACGACGGTTTCTCGACGTTTTCTAACTCAGGGAACAAGTTGCACACTTCTGAGATGCATTTGGGCAACTTTGTCAGAAATGAGTTTTTTGCCTAAAGAGAAATGCCTATTTGCGCAGTAGTACAGTTTCTGAGTATGTAACTCGATTTGATGAAATCAGCATTTCTCTTGCTTCCCTGTGCGTAGGGAAGCTCAGTTTTAGTCACAGTAGCTCCCACAAGTGTCTCCTCAGTGTGTTCCCATTTCCTTAGAAACAGTGTATTTGCTGGGAGAAAAGTGCATTACTGTGCGCTTTCACCGTTCAGCAAATACAAGTGTAGAAGCACAGCGCTAGCAGAAAGGAACGTTTCTCGACGTTTTCTAACTCAGGGAACAAGTTGCATACTTTTGAGATGCATTTGGGCAACTTTGTCAGAAATAAGTTTTTTTGCCTACAGAGACATGCCTATTTGCACAGTAGTACAGATTCTGAGTATGTAACTGGGCTTGATGAAATCAGCATTTCTCTTGCTTCCCTGTGCGTAGGGAAGCTCAGTTTTCGTCACAGTCGCTCCCACAAGTGTCTCCTCAGTGTGTTCCCATTTCCTTAGAAACAGTGTATTTGCTGTGAGAAAAGTGCATTACTGTGCGCTTTCACCGTTCAGCAAATACATGTGTAGAAGCACAGCGCTAGCAGAAACGAACGTTTCTCGACGTTTTTAACTCAGGGAACAAGTTGCACACTTCTGAGATGCATTTGATCAACTTTGTCAGGAATGAGTTTTTTGCCTACAGAGACATGCCTATTTGCGCAGTAGTACAGATTCTGAGTATGTAACTGGGCTTGATGAAATCAGTATTTCTGTAGCTTCCAGGTGCGTAGGGAAGCTCAGTTTTAGTCACAGTAGCTCCCACAAGTGTCTCCTCAGTGTGTTCCCATTTCCTTAGAAACAGTGTATTTGCTGGGAGAAAAGTGCATTACTGTGCGCTTTCACCGTTCAGCAAATACATGTGTAGAAGCACAGCGCTAGCAGAAACGACCGTTTCTCGATGTTTTCTAACTCAGGGAACAAGTTGCACACTTCTGAGATGCATTTGGGCAACTTTGTCCGAAATGAGTTTTTTGCCTACAGAGACATGCCTATTTGCGCAGTAGTACAGATTCTGAGTATGTAACTGGGCTTGATGAAATCAGCATTTCTCTTTCTTCCCTGTGCATAGGGAAACTCAGTTTTAGTCACAGTAGCTCCCACGAGTGACTCCTCAGTGTGTTCCCATTTCCTTAGAAACAGTGTATTTGCTGGGAGAAAAGTGCATTACTGTGCGCTTTCACCGTTCAGCAAATACATGTGTAGAAGCACAGCGCTAGCAGAAACGACGGTTTCTCGACGTTTTCTAACTCAGGGAACAAGTTTCACACTTCTGAGAAGCATTTGGGCAACTTTGTCAGAAATGAGTTTTTTGCCTAAAGAGACATGCCTATTTGCGCAGTAGTACAGATTATGAGTATGTAACTGGGCTTGATGAAATCAGCATTTCTCTTGCTTCCCTGTGCGTAGGGAAGCTCAGTTTTAGTCACAGTAGCTCCCACAAGTGTCTCCTCAGTGTGTTCCCATTTCCTTAGAAACAGTGTATTTGCTGGGAGAAAATTGCATTACTGTGCGCTTTCACCGTTCAGCAAATACATGTGTAGAAGCACAGCGCT
Organism: Acomys minous; assembly: GCF_964271855.1. Taxonomy (NCBI): domain Eukaryota; kingdom Metazoa; phylum Chordata; class Mammalia; order Rodentia; family Muridae; genus Acomys; species Acomys minous. The sequence continues at coordinate 105,078 of NW_028182134.1, forward strand.
AGCAGAAACGACCGTTTCTCGACGTTTTCTAACTCAGGGAACAAGTTGCACACTTCTGAGATGCATTTGGGCAACTTTGTCAGAAATGAGTTTTTTGCCTACAGAGACATGCCTATTTGCGCAGTAGTACAGAGTCTGAGTATGTAACTGGGCTTGATGAAATCAGCATTTCTCTTGCTTCCCTGTGCGTAGGGAAGCTCAGTTTTAGTCACAGTAGCTCCCACAAGTGTCTCCTCAGTGTGTTCCCATTTCCTTAGAAACAGTGTATTTGCTGGGAGAAAAGTGCATTACTGTGCGCTTTCACCGTTCAGCAAATACATGTGTAGAAGCACAGCGCTAGCAGAAACGAACGTTTCTCGACGTTTTCTAACTCAGGGAACAAGTTGCACACTTCTGAGATGCATTTGGGCAACTTTGTCAGAAATGAGTTTTTTGCCTAAAGAGACATGCCTATTTGCGCAGTAGTACAGATTCTGAGTATGTAACTGGGCTTGATGAAATCAGCATTTCTCTTGCTTCTCTGTGCGTAGGGAAGCTCAGTTTTAGTCACAGTAGCTCCCCCAAGTGTCTCCTCAGTGTGTTCCCATTTCCTTAGAAACAGTGTATTTGCTGGGAGAAAAGTGCATTACTGTGCGCTTTCACCGTTCAGCAAATACATGTGTAGAAGCACAGCGCTAGCAGAAACGACCGTTTCTCGACGTTTTCAAACCAGGGAACAAGTTGCACACTTCTGAGATGCATTTGGGCAACTTTGTCAGAAATGAGTTTTTTGCCTACAGAGACATGCCTATTTGCGCAGTAGTACACATTCAGAGTATGTAACTGCGCTTGATGAAATCAGCATTTCTCTTGCTTCCCTGTGTGTAGGGAAGCTCAGTTTTAGTCACAGTAGCTCCCACAAGTGTCTCCTCAGTGTGTTCCCATTTCCTTAGAAACAGTGTATTTGCTGGGAGAAAAGTGCATTACTGTGCGCTTTCACCGTTCAGCAAATACATGTGTAGAAGCACAGCGCTAGCAGAAACGACGGTTTCTCGACGTTTTCTAACTCAGGGAAAAAGTTGCACACTTCTGAGATGCATTTGGGCAACTTTGTCAGAAATGAGTTTTTTGCCTACAGAGACATGCCTATTTGCGCAGTAGTACAGATTCTGAGTATGTAACCTGGCTTGATGAAACCAGCATTTCTCTTGCTTCCCTGTGCGTAGGGAAGCTCAGTTTTAGTCACAGTAGCTCCCACAAGTGTCTCCTCAGTGTGTTCCCATTTCCTTAGAAACAGTGTATTTGCTGGGAGAAAAGTGCATTACTGTGCGCTTTCACCGTTCAGCAAATACATGTGTAGAAGCACAGTGCTAGCAGAAACGAACGTTTCTCGACGTTTTCTAACTCAGGGAACAAGTTGCACACTTCTGAGATGCATTTGGGCAACTTTGTCAGAAATGAGTTTTTTGCCTACAGAGACATGCCTATTTGCGCAGTAGTACAGATTCTGAGTATGTAACTGGGCTTGATGAAATCAGCATTTCTCTTGCTTCCCTGTGCGTAGGGAAGCTCAGTTTTAGTCACAGTAGCTCCCACAAGTGTCTTCTCAGTGTGTTCCCATTTCCTTAGAAACAGTGTATTTGCTGGGAGAAAAGTGCATTACTGTGCGCTTTCACCGTTCAGCAAATACATGTGTAGAAGCACAGGGCTAGCAGAAACGACGGTTTCTCGACGTTTTCTAACTCAGGGAACAAGTTGCACACTTCTGAGATGCATTTGGGCAACTTTGTCAGAAATGAGTTTTTTGCCTACAGAGACATGCCTATTTGCGCAGTAGTACAGATTCTGAGTATGTAACCTGGCTTGATGAAACCAGCATTTCTCTTGCTTCCCTGTGCTTAGGGAAGCTCAGTTTTAGTCACAGTAGCTCCCACAAGTGTCTCCTCAGTGTGTTCCCATTTCCTTAGAAACAGTGTATTTGCTGGGAGAAAAGTGCATTACTGTGTGCTTTCACCGTTCAGCAAATACATGTGTAGAAGCACAGCGCTAGCAGAAAGAACGTTTCTCGACGTTTTCTAACTCAGGGAACAAGTTGCACACTTCTGAGATGCATTTGGGCAACTTTGTCAGAAATGAGTTTTTTGCCTACAGAGACATGCCTATTTGCGCAGTAGTACAGATTTTGAGTATGTAACTGGGCTTGATGAAATCAGCATTTCTCTTGCTTCCCTGTGCGTAGGGAAGCTCAGTTTTAGTCACCGTAGCTCCCACAAGTGTCTCCTCGGTGTGTTCCCATTTCCTTAGAAACAGTGTATTTGCTGGGAGAAAAGTGCATTACTGTGCGCTTTCACCGTTAAGCAAATACATGTGTAGAAGCATAGCGCTAGCAGAAACGACGGTTTCTCGACGTTTTCTAACTCAGGGAACAAGTTGCACACTTCTGAGATGCATTTGGGCAACTTTGTCAGAAATGAGTTTTTTGCCTAAAGAGACATGCCTATTTGCGCAGTAGTACAGTTTCTGAGTATGTAACTCGATTTGATGAAATCAGCATTTCTCTTGCTTCCCTGTGCGTAGGGAAGCTCAGTTTTAGTCACAGTAGCTCCCACAAGTGTCTCCTCAGTGTGTTCCCATTTCCTTAGAAACAGTGTATTTGCTGGGAGAAAAGTGCATTACTGTGCGCTTTCACCGTTCAGCAAATACAAGTGTAGAAGCACAGCGCTAGCAGAAACGAACGTTTCTCGACGTTTTCTAACTCAGGGAACAAGTTGCATACTTCTGAGATGCATTTGGGCAACTTTGTCAGAAATAAGTTTTTTTGCCTACAGAGACATGTCTATTTGCACAGTAGTACAGATTCTGAGTATGTAACTGGGCTTGATGAAATCAGCATTTCTCTTGCTTCCCTGTGCGTTGGGAAGCTCAGTTTTAGTCACAGTCGCTCCCACAAGTGTCTCCTCAGTGTGTTCCCATTTCCTTAGAAACAGTGTATTTGCTGGGAGAAAAGTGCATTACTGTGCGCTTTCACCGTTCAGCAAATACATGTGTAGAAGCACAGCGCTAGCAGAAACGAACGTTTCTCGACGTTTTTAACTCAGGGAACAAGTTGCACACTTCTGAGATGCATTTGGTCAACTTTGTCAGGAATGAGTTTTTTGCCTACAGAGACATGCCTATTTGCGCAGTAGTACAGATTCTGAGTATGTAACTGGGCTTGATGAAATCAGCATTTCTCTAGCTTCCCTGTGCTTAGGGAAGCTCAGTTTTAGTCACAGTAGCTCCCACAAGTGTCTCCTCAGTGTGTTCCCATTTCCTTAGAAACAGTGTATTTGCTGGGAGAAAAGTGCATTACTGTGCGCTTTCACCGTTCAGCAAATACATGTGTAGAAGCACAGCGCTAGCAGAAACGACCGTTTCTCGATGTTTTCTAACTCAGGGAACAAGTTGCACACTTCTGAGATGCATTTGGGCAACTTTGTCCGAAATGAGTTTTTTGCCTACAGAGACATGCCTATTTGCGCAGTAGTACAGATTCTGAGTATGTAACTGGGCTTGATGAAATCAGCATTTCTCTTTCTTCCCTGTGCATAGGGAAGCTCAGTTTTAGTCACAGTAGCTCCCACAAGTGTCTCCTCAGTGTGTTCCCATTTCCTTAGAAACAGTGTATTTGCTGGGAGAAAAGTGCATTACTGTGCGCTTTCACCGTTCAGCAAATACATGTGTAGAAGCACAGCGCTAGCAGAAACGACGGTTTCTCGACGTTTTCTAACTCAGGGAACAAGTTTCACACTTCTGAGAAGCATTTGGGCAACTTTGTCAGAAATGAGTTTTTTGCCTAAAGAGACATGCCTATTTGCGCAGTAGTACAGATTCTGAGTATGTAACTGGGCTTGATGAAATCAGCATTTCTCTTGCTTCCCTGTGCGTAGGGAAGCTCAGTTTTAGTCACAGTAGCTCCCACAAGTGTCTCCTCAGTGTGTTCCCATTTCCTTAGAAACAGTGTATTTGCTGGGAGAAAATTGCATTACTGTGCGCTTTCACCGTTCAGCAAATACATGTGTAGAAGCACAGCGCTAGCAGAAACGACCGTTTCTCGACGTTTTCTAACTCAGGGAACAAGTTGCACACTTCTGAGATGCATTTGGGCAACTTTGTCAGAAATGAGTTTTTTGCCTACAGAGACATGCCTATTTGCGCAGTAGTACAGAGTCTGAGTATGTAACTGGGCTTGATGAAATCAGCATTTCTCTTGCTTCCCTGTGCGTAGGGAAGCTCAGTTTTAGTCACAGTAGCTCCCACAAGTGTCTCCTCAGTGTGTTCCCATTTCCTTAGAAACAGTGTATTTGCTGGGAGAAAAGTGCATTACTGTGCGCTTTCACCGTTCAGCAAATACATGTGTAGAAGCACAGCGCTAGCAGAAACGAACGTTTCTCGACGTTTTCTAACTCAGGGAACAAGTTGCACACTTCTGAGATGCATTTGGGCAACTTTGTCAGAAATGAGTTTTTTGCCTAAAGAGACATGCCTATTTGCGCAGTAGTACAGATTCTGAGTATGTAACTGGGCTTGATGAAATCAGCATTTCTCTTGCTTCTCTGTGCGTAGGGAAGCTCAGTTTTAGTCACAGTAGCTCCCCCAAGTGTCTCCTCAGTGTGTTCCCATTTCCTTAGAAACAGTGTATTTGCTGGGAGAAAAGTGCATTACTGTGCGCTTTCACCGTTCAGCAAATACATGTGTAGAAGCACAGCGCTAGCAGAAACGACCGTTTCTCGACATTTTCAAACCAGGGAACAAGTTGCACACTTCTGAGATGCATTTGGGCAACTTTGTCAGAAATGAGTTTTTTGCCTACAGAGACATGCCTATTTGCGCAGTAGTACACATTCAGAGTATGTAACTGCGCTTGATGAAATCAGCATTTCTCTTGCTTCCCTGTGTGTAGGGAAGCTCAGTTTTAGTCACAGTAGCTCCCACAAGTGTCTCCTCAGTGTATTCCCATTTCCTTAGAAACAGTGTATTTGCTGGGAGAAAAGTGCATTACTGTGTGCTTTCACCGTTCAGCAAATACATGTGTAGAAGCACAGCGCTAGCAGAAACGACGGTTTCTCGACGTTTTCTAACTCAGGGAACAAGTTGCACACTTCTGAGATGCATTTGGGCAACTTTGTCAGAAATGAGTTTTTTGCCTACAGAGACATGCCTATTTGCGCAGTAGTACAGATTCTGAGTATGTAACTGGGCTTGATGAAATCAGCATTTCTCTTGCTTCCCTGTGCGTAGGGAAGCTCAGTTTTAGTCACAGTAGCTCCCACAAGTGTCTCCTCAGTGTGTTCCCATTTCCTTAGAAACAGTGTATTTGCTGGGAGAAAAGTGCATTACTGTGCGCTTTCACCGTTCAGCAAATACATGTGTAGAAGCACAGCGCTAGCAGAAACGACCGTTTCTCGACGTTTTCAAACCAGGGAACAAGTTGCACACTTCTGAGATGCATTTGGGCAACTTTGTCAGAAATGAGTTTTTTGCCTACAGAGACATGCCTATTTGCGCAGTAGTACACATTCAGAGTATGTAACTGGGCTTGATGAAATCAGCATTTCTCTTGCTTCCCTGTGTGTAGGGAAGCTCAGTTTTAGTCACAGTAGCTCCCACAAGTGTCTCCTCAGTGTGTTCCCATTTCCTTAGAAACAGTGTATTTGCTGGGAGAAAAGTGCATTACTGTGCGCTTTCACCGTTCAGCAAATACATGTGTAGAAGCACAGCGCTAGCAGAAACGACGGTTTCTCGACGTTTTCTAACTCAGGGAACAAGTTGCACACTTCTGAGATGCATTTGGGCAACTTTGTCAGAAATGAGTTTTTTGCCTACAGAGACATGCCTATTTGCGCAGTTGTACAGATTCTGAGTATGTAACCTGGCTTGATGAAACCAGCATTTCTCTTGCTTCCCTGTGCGTAGGGAAGCTCAGTTTTAGTCACAGTAGCTCCCACAAGTGTCTCCTCAGTGTGTTCCCATTTCCTTAGAAACAGTGTATTTGCTGGGAGAAAAGTGCATTACTGTGCGCTTTCACCGTTCAGCAAATACATGTGTAGAAGCACAGCGCTAGCAGAAACGAACGTTTCTCGACATTTTCTAACTCAGGGAACAAGTTGCACACTTCTGAGATGCATTTGGGCAACTTTGTCAGAAATGAGTTTTTTGCCTACAGAGACATGCCTATTTGCGCAGTAGTACAGATTCTGAGTATGTAACTGGGCTTGATGAAATCAGCATTTCTCTTGCTTCCCTGTGCGTAGGGAAGCTCAGTTTTAGTCACAGTAGCTCCCACAAGTGTCTCCTCAGTGTGTTCCCATTTCCTTAGAAACAGTGTATTTGCTGGGAGAAAAGTGCATTACTGTGCGCTTTCACCGTTCAGCAAATACATGTGTAGAAGCACAGCGCTAGCAGAAACGACCGTTTCTCGACGTTTTTATCTCAGGGAACAAGTTGCACACTTCTGAGATGCATTTGGTCAACTTTGTCAGAAATGAGTTTTTTGCCTAAAGAGACATGCCTATTTGCGCAGTAGTACAGATTCTGAGTATGTAACTGGGGTTGATGAAATCAGCATTTCTCTTGCTTCCCTGTCCTTAGGGAAGCTCAGTTTTAGTCACAGTAGCTCCCACAAGTGTCTCCTCAGTGTGTTCCCATTTCCTTAGAAACAGTGTATTTGCTGGGAGAAAAGTGCATTACTGTGTGCTTTCACCGTTCAGCAAGTACATGTGTAGATGCACAGCGCTAGCAGAAACGACCGTTTCTCGACGTTTTCTAACTCAGGGAACAAGTTGCACACTTCTGAGATGCATTTGGGCAACTTTGTCAGAAATGAGTTTTTTGCCTAAAGAGACATGCCTATTTGCGCAGTAGTACAGATTCTGAGTATGTCACTGGGCTTGATGAAATCAGCATTTCTCTTGCTTCCCTGTGCTTAGGGAAGCTCAGTTTTAGTCACAGTAGCTCCCACAAGTGTCTCCTCAGTGTGTTCCCATTTCCTTAGAAACAGTGTATTTGCTGGGAGAAAAGTATATTACTGTGCGCTTTCACCGTTCAGCAAGTACATGTGTAGAAGCACAGCGCTAGCAGAAACGGCCGTTTCTCGACGTTTTCTAACTCAGGGAACAAGTTGCACACTTCTGAGATGCATTTGGGCAACTTTGTCAGAAATGAGTTTTTTGCCTACAGAGACATGCCTATTTGCGCAGTAGTACAGATTCTGAGTATGTAACTGGGCTTGATGAAATCAGCATTTCTCTTGCTTCCCTGTGCTTAGGGAAGCTCAGTTTTAGTCACAGTAGCTCCCACAAGTGTCTCCTCAGTGTGTTCCCATTTCCTTAGAAACAGTGTATTTGCTGGGAGAAAAGTACATTACTGTGCGCCTTCACCGTTCAGCAAGTACATGTGTAGAAGCACAGCGCTAGCAGAAACGACCGTTTCTCGACGTTTTCTAACTCAGGGAACAAGTTGCACACTTCTGAGATGCATTTGGGCAACTTTGTCAGAAATGAGTTTTTTGCCTACAGAGACATGCCTATTTGCGCAGTTGTACAGATTCTGAGTATGTAACCTGGCTTGATGAAACCAGCATTTCTCTTGCTTCCCTGTGCGTAGGGAAGCTCAGTTTTAGTCACAGTAGCTCCCACAAGTGTCTCCTCAGTGTGTTCCCATTTCCTTAGAAACAGTGTATTTGCTGGGAGAAAAGTGCATTACTGTGCGCTTTCACCGTTCAGCAAATACATGTGTAGAAGCACAGCGCTAGCAGAAACGAACGTTTCTCGACATTTTCTAACTCAGGGAACAAGTTGCACACTTCTGAGATGCATTTGGGCAACTTTGTCAGAAATGAGTTTTTTGCCTACAGAGACATGCCTATTTGCGCAGTAGTACAGATTCTGAGTATGTAACTGGGCTTGATGAAATCAGCATTTCTCTTGCTTCCCTGTGCGTAGGGAAGCTCAGTTTTAGTCACAGTAGCTCCCACAAGTGTCTCCTCAGTGTGTTCCCATTTCCTTAGAAACAGTGTATTTGCTGGGAGAAAAGTGCATTACTGTGCGCTTTCACCGTTCAGCAAATACATGTGTAGAAGCACAGCGCTAGCAGAAATGACCGTTTCTCGACGTTTTTATCTCAGGGAACAAGTTGCACACTTCTGAGATGCATTTGGTCAACTTTGTCAGAAATGAGTTTTTTGCCTAAAGAGACATGCCTATTTGCGCAGTAGTACAGATTCTGAGTATGTAACTGGCGTTGATGAAATCAGCATTTCTCTTGCTTCCCTGTCCTTAGGGAAGCTCAGTTTTAGTCACAGTAGCTCCCACAAGTGTCTCCTCAGTGTGTTCCCATTTCCTTAGAAACAGTGTATTTGCTGGGAGAAAAGTGCATTACTGTGTGCTTTCACCGTTCAGCAAGTACATGTGTAGAAGCACAGCGCTAGCAGAAACGACCGTTTCTCGACGTTTTCTAACTCAGGGAACAAGTTGCACACTTCTGAGATGCATTTGGGCAACTTTGTCAGAAATGAGTTTTTTGCCTAAAGAGACATGCCTATTTGCGCAGTAGTACAGATTCTGAGTATGTAACTGGGCTTGATGAAATCAGCATTTCTCTTGCTTCCCTGTGCTTAGGGAAGCTCAGTTTTAGTCACAGTAGCTCCCACAAGTGTCTCCTCAGTGTGTTCCCATTTCCTTAGAAACAGTGTATTTGCTGGGAGAAAAGTACATTACTGTGCGCTTTCACCGTTCAGCAAGTACATGTGTAGAAGCACAGCGCTAGCAGAAACGGCCGTTTCTCGACGTTTTCTAACTCAGGGAACAAGTTGCACACTTCTGAGATGCATTTGGGCAACTTTGTCAGAAATGAGTTTTTTGCCTAAAGAGACATGCCTATTTGCGCAGTAGTACAGATTCTGAGTATGTAACTGGGCTTGATGAAATCAGCATTTCTCTTGCTTCCCTGTGCTTAGGGAAGCTCAGTTTTAGTCACAGTAGCTCCCACAAGTGTCTCCTCAGTGTGTTCCCATTTCCTTAGAAACAGTGTACTTGCTGGGAGAAAAGTACATTACTGTGCGCCTTCACCGTTCAGCAAGTACATGTGTAGAAGCACAGCGCTAGCAGAAACGACCGTTTCTCGACGTTTTCTAACTCAGGGAACAAGTTGCACACTTCTGAGATGCATTTGGGCAACTTTGTCAGAAATGAGTTTTTTGCCTACAGAGACATGCCTATTTGCGCAGTTGTACAGATTCTGAGTATGTAACCTGGCTTGATGAAACCAGCATTTCTCTTGCTTCCCTGTGCGTAGGGAAGCTCAGTTTTAGTCACAGTAGCTCCCACAAGTGTCTCCTCAGTGTGTTCCCATTTCCTTAGAAACAGTGTATTTGCTGGGAGAAAAGTGCATTACTGTGCGCTTTCACCGTTCAGCAAATACATGTGTAGAAGCACAGCGCTAGCAGAAACGAACGTTTCTCGACATTTTCTAACTCAGGGAACAAGTTGCACACTTCTGAGATGCATTTGGGCAACTTTGTCAGAAATGAGTTTTTTGCCTACAGAGACATGCCTATTTGCGCAGTAGTACAGATTCTGAGTATGTAACTGGGCTTGATGAAATCAGCATTTCTCTTGCTTCCCTGTGCGTAGGGAAGCTCAGTTTTAGTCACAGTAGCTCCCACAAGTGTCTCCTCAGTGTGTTCCCATTTCCTTAGAAACAGTGTATTTGCTGGGAGAAAAGTGCATTACTGTGCGCTTTCACCGTTCAGCAAATACATGTGTAGAAGCACAGCGCTAGCAGAAACGACCGTTTCTCGACGTTTTTATCTCAGGGAACAAGTTGCACACTTCTGAGATGCATTTGGTCAACTTTGTCAGGAATGAGTTTTTTGCCTACAGAGACATGCCTATTTGCGCAGTAGTACAGATTCTGAGTATGTAACTGGGCTTGATGAAATCAGCATTTCTCTAGCTTCCCTGTGCTTAGGGAAGCTCAGTTTTACTCACAGTAGCTCCCACAAGTGTCTCCTCAGTGTGTTCCCATTTCCTTAGAAACAGTGTATTTGCTGGGAGAAAAGTGCATTACTGTGCGCTTTCACCGTTCAGCAAATACATGTGTAGAAGCACAGCGCTAGCAGAAACGAACGTTTCTCGATGTTTTCTAACTCAGGGAACAAGTTGCACACTTCTGAGATGCATTTGGGCAACTTTGTCCGAAATGAGTTTTTTGCCTACAGAGACATGCCTATTTGCGCAGTAGTACAGATTCTGAGTATGTAACTGGGCTTGATGAAATCAGCATTTCTCTTGCTTCCCTGTGCTTAGGGAAGCTCAGTTTTAGTCACAGTAGCTCCCACAAGTGTCTCCTCAGTGTGTTCCCATTTCCTTAGAAACAGTGTATTTGCTGGGAGAAAAGTGCATTACTGTGTGCTTTCACCGTTCAGCAAGTACATGTGTAGAAGCACAGCGCTAGCAGAAACGACCGTTTCTCGACGTTTTCTAACTCAGGGAACAAGTTGCACACTTCTGAGATGCATTTGGGCAACTTTGTCAGAAATGAGTTTTTTGCCTAAAGAGACATGCCTATTTGCGCAGTAGTACAGATTCTGAGTATGTAACTGGGCTTGATGAAATCAGCATTTCTCTTGCTTCCCTGTGCTTAGGGAAGCTCAGTTTTAGTCACAGTAGCTCCCACAAGTGTCTCCTCAGTGTGTTCCCATTTCCTTAGAAACAGTGTATTTGCTGGGAGAAAAGTACATTACTGTGCGCTTTCACCGTTCAGCAAGTACATGTGTAGAAGCACAGCGCTAGCAGAAACGGCCGTTTCTCGACGTTTTCTAACTCAGGGAACAAGTTGCACACTTCTGAGATGCATTTGGGCAACTTTGTCAGAAATGAGTTTTTTGCCTAAAGAGACATGCCTATTTGCGCAGTAGTACAGATTCTGAGTATGTAACTGGGCTTGATGAAATCAGCATTTCTCTTGCTTCCCTGTGCTTACGGAAGCTCAGTTTTAGTCACAGTAGCTCCCACAAGTGTCTCCTCAGTGTGTTCCCATTTCCTTAGAAACAGTGTATTTGCTGGGAGAAAAGTACATTACTGTGCGCCTTCACCGTTCAGCAAGTACATGTGTAGAAGCACAGCGCTAGCAGAAACGACCGTTTCTCGACGTTTTCTAACTCAGGGAACAAGTTGCACACTTCTGAGATGCATTTGGGCAACTTTGTCAGAAATGAGTTTTTTGCCTAAAGAGACATGCCTATTTGCACAGTAGTACAGATTCTGAGTATGTAACTGGGCTTGATGAAATCAACATTTCTCTTGCTTCCCTGTGCGTAGGGAAGCTCAGTTTTGGTCACAGTAGCTCCCACAAGTGTCTCCTCAGTGTGTTCCCATTTCCTTAGAAACAGTGTATTTGCTGGGAGAAAAGTGCATTACTGTGCGCTTTTACCGTTCAGCAAGTACATGTGTAGAAGCACAGCGCTAGCAGAAACGACCGTTTCTCTACGTTTTCTAACTCAGGGAACAAGTTGCACACTTCTGAGATGCATTTGGGCACCTTTGTCAGAAATGAGGTTTTTGCCTAAAGAGACATGCCTATTTGCGCAGTAGTACAGATTCTGAGTATGTAACTGGGCTTGATGAAATCAGCATTTCTCTTGCTTCCCTGTGCTTAGGGAAGCTCAGTTTTGGTCACAGTAGCTCCCACAAGTGTCTCCTCAGTGTGTTCCCATTTCCTTAGAAACAGTGTATTTGCTGGGAGAAAAGTACATTACTGTGCGCTTTCACCGTTCAGCAAGTACATGTGTAGAAGCACAGCGCTAGCAGAAACGACCGTTTCTCGACGTTTTCTAACTCAGGGAACAAGTTGCACACTTCTGAGATGCATTTGGGCAACTTTGTCAGAAATGAGTTTTTTGCCTAAAGAGACATGCCTATTTGCGCAGTAGTAAAGATTCTGAGTATGTAACTGGGCTTGATGAAATCAGCATTTCTCTTGCTTCCCTGTGCGTAGGGAAGCTCAATTTTAGTCACAGTAGCTCCCACAAGTGTCTCCTCAGTGTGTTCCCATTTCCTTAGAAACAGTGTATTTGCTGGGAGAACAGTGCATTACTGTGCGCTTTCACCGTTCAGCAAATACATGTGTAGAAGCACAGCGCTAGCAGAAACGACCGTTTCTCGACGTTTTCTAACTCAGAGAACAAGTTGCACACTTCTGAGATGCATTTGGGCAACTTTGTCAGAAATGAGTTTTTTGCCTAAAGAGACATGCCTATTTGCGCAGTAGTACAGATTCTGAGTATGTAACTGGGCTTGATGAAATCAGCATTTCTCTTGCTTCCCTGTGCGTAGGGAAGCTCAGTTTTAGTCACAGTAGCTCCCACAAGTGTCTCCTCAGTGTGTTCCCATTTCCTTAGAAACAGTGTATTTGCTGGGAGAAAAGTGCACTACTGTGCGCTTTCACCGTTCAGCAAATACATGTGTAGAAGCACAGCGCTAGGAGAAACGACCGTTTCTCGACGTTTTCTAACTCAGGGAACAAGTTGCACACTTCTGAGATGCATTTGGGCAACTTTGTCAGAAATGAGTTTTTTGCCTAAAGAGACATGCCTATTAGCGCAGTAGTACAGATTCTGAGTATGTAACTGGGCTTGACGAAATCAGCATTTCTCTTGCTTCCCGGTGCGTAGGGAAGCTCAGTTTTAGTCACCGTAGCTCCCACAAGTGTCTCCTCAGTGTGTTCCCATTTCCTTAGAAACAGTATATTTACTGGGAGAAAAGTGCATTACTGTGCGCTTTCACCGTTAAGCTAGTACATGTGTAGAAGCACAGCGCTAGCAGAAACGACCGTTTCTCGACGTTTTCTAACTCAGGGAACAAGTTGCACACTTCTGAGATGCATTTGGGCAACTTTGTCAGAAATGAGTTTTTTGCCTAAAGGGACATGCCTATTTGCGCAGTAGTACAGATTCTGAGTATGTAACTGGGCTTAATGAAATCAGCATTTCTCTTGCTTCCCTGTGCGTAGGGAAGCTCACTTTTAGTCACAGTAGCTCCCACAAGTGTCTCCTCAGTGTGTTCCCATTTCCTTAGAAACAGTGTATTTGCTGGGAGAGAAGTGCACTACTGTGCGCTTTCACCGTTCAGCAAATACATGTGTAGAAGCACAGCGCTAGCAGAAACGAACGTTTCTCGACGTTTTCTAACTCAGGGAACAAGTTGCACACTTCTGAGATGCATTTGGGCAACTTTGTCAGAAATGAGTTTTTTGCCTAAAGAGACATGCCTATTTGCGCAGTAGTACAGATTCTTAGTATGTAACTGGGCTTGATGAAATCAGCATTTCTCTTGTTTCCCTGTGCGTAGGGAAGCTCAGTTTTAGTCACAGTAGCTCCCGCAAGTGTCTCTTCAGGGTGTTCCCATTTCCTTAGAAACAGTGTATTTGCTGGGAGAAAAGTGCATTACTGTGCGCTTTCACCGTTCAGCAAGTACATGTGTAGAAGCACAGCGCTAGCAGAAACGAACGTTTCTCGACGTTTTCTAACTCAGGGAACAAGTTGCACACTTCTGAGATGCATTTGGGCAACTTTGTCCGAAATGAGTTTTTTGCCTACAGAGACATGCCTATTTGCGCAGTAGTACAGATTCTGAGTATGTAACTGGGCTTCATGAAATCAGCATTTCTCTTGCTTCCCTGTGCGTAGGGAAGCTCAGTTTTAGTCACAGTAGCTCCCACAAGTGTCTCCTCAGTCTGTTCCCATGTCCTTAGAAACAGTGTATTTGCTGGGAGAAAAGTGCATTACTGTGCGCTTTCACCGTTCAGCTAGTACATGTGTAGAAGCACAGCGCTAGCAGAAACGACCGTTTCTCGACGTTTTCTAACTCAGGGAACAAGTTGCACACTTCTGAGATGCATTTGGGCAACTTTGTCAGGAATGAGTTTTTTGCCTACAGAGACATGCCTATTTGCGCAGTAGTACAGATTCTGAGTATGTAACTGGGCTTGGTGAAATCAGCATTTCTCTTGCTTCCCTGTGCGTAGGGAAGCTCAGTTTTAGTCACAGTAGCTCCCACAAGTGTCTCCTCAGTGTGTTCCCATTTCCTTAGAAACAGTGTATTTGCTGGTAGAAAAGTGCATTACTGTTCGCTTTCACCATTCAGCAAGTAAATGTGTAGAAGCACAGCGCTAGTAGAAACGACCGTTTCTCGACGTTTTTTAACTCAGGGAACAAGTTGCAAACTTCTGAGATGCATTTGGGCAACTTTGTCTGAAATGAGTTTTTTGCCTAAAGAGACATGCCTATTTGCGCAGTAGTACAAATTCTGAGTATGTACCTGGGCTTTATGAAATCAGCATTTCTCTTGCTTCCCGGTGCGTAGGGAAGCTCAGTTTTAGTCACTGTAGATCCCACAAGTGTCTCCTCAGTGTGTTCCCATTTCCTTAGAAACAGTGTATTTGCTGGGAGAAAAGTGCACTACTGTGCGCTTTCACCGTTCAGCAAATACATGTGTAGAAGCACAGCGCTAGCAGAAACGACCGTTTCTCGACGTTTTCTAACTCAGGGAACAAGTTGCAAACTTCTGAGATGCATTTGGGCAACTTTGTCAGAAATGAGTTTTTTGCCTAAAGAGACATGCCTATTTGCGCAGTAGTACAGATTCTTAGTATGTAACTGGGCTTGATGAAATCAGCATTTCTCTTGTTTCCCTGTGCGTAGGGAAGCTCAGTTTTAGTCACAGTAGCTCCCACAAGTGTCTCCTCAGTGTGTTCCCATTTCCTTAGAAACAGTGTATTTGCTGGGAGAAAAGTGCATTACTGTGCGTTTTCACCGTTCAGCAAGTATATGTGTAGAAGCACAGCGCTAGCAGAAACGAACGTTTCTCGACGTTTTCTAACACCATGAACAAGTTGCACACTTCTGAGATGCATTTGGGCAACTTTGTCAGAAATGCGTTTTTTGCCTACAGAGACATGCCAATTTGCGCAGTAGTACAGATTCTGAGTATGTAAATGGGCTTGACTAAATCAGCATTTCTCTTGCTTCCCTGTGCGTAGGGAAGCTCAGTTTTAGTCACCGTAGCTCCCACAAGTGTCTCCTCAGTGTGTTCCCATTTCCCTAGAAACCATGTATTTGCTGGGAGAAAAGTGCATTACTGTGCGCTTTCACCGTTCAGCTAGTACATGTGTAGAAGCACAGCGCTAGCAGAAACGACCGTTTCTCAACGTTTTCTAACTCAGGGAACAAGTTGCACACTTCTGAGATGCATTTGGGCAACTTTGTCAGAAATGAGTTTTTTGCCTAAAGAGACATGCCTATTTGCGCAGTAGTACAGATTCTGAGTATGTAACTGGGCTTGGTGAAATCAGCATTTCTCTTGCTTCCCTGTGCGTAGGGAAGCTCAGTTTTAGTCACAGTAGCTCCCACAAGTGTCTCCTCAGTGTGTTCCCATTTCCTTAGAGACAGTGTATTTGCTGGGAGAAAAGTGCATTACTGTGCGCTTTCACCGTTCAGCAAGTACATGTGTAGAAGCACAGCGCTAGCAGAAACGAACGTTTCTCTACGTTTTCTAACTCAGGGAACAAGTTGCACACTTCTGAGATGCATTTGGGCAACTTTGTCAGAAATGAGTTTTTTGCCTAAAGAGACATGCCTATTTGCGCAGTAGTACAGATTCTGAGTATGTAACTGGGCTTGATGAAATCAGCATTTCTCTTGCTTCCCTGTTCTTAGGGAAGCTCAGTTTTAGTCACAGTAGCTCCCACAAGTGTCTCCTCAGTGTGTTCCCATTTCCTTAGAAACAGTGTATTTACTGGGAGAAAAGTACATTACTGTGCGCTTTCACCGTTCAGCAAGTATATGTGTAGAAGCACAGCGCTAGCAGAAACGACCGTTTCTTGACGTTTTCTAACTCAGGGAACAAGTTGCACACTTCTGAGATGCATTTGGGCAACTTTGTCAGAAATGAGTTTTTTGCCTAAAGAGACATGCCTATTTGCGCAGTAGTACAGATTCTTAGTATGTAACTGGGCTTGATGAAATCAGCATTTCTCTTGCTTCCCTGTGCGTAGGGAAGCTCAATTTTAGTCACAGTAGCTCCCACAAGTGTCTCCTCAGTGTGTTCCCATTTCCTTAGAAACAGTATATTTGCTGGGAGAAAAGTGCATTACTGTGTGCTTTCACCGTTAAGCTAGTACATGTGTAGAAGCACAGCGCTAGCAGAAACGACCGTTTCTCGACGTTTTCTAACTCAGGGAACAAGTTGCACACTTCTGAGATGCATTTGGGCAACTTTGTCAGAAATGAGTTTTTTGCCTAAAGAGACATGCCTATTTGCGCAGTAGTACAGATTCTGAGTATGTAACTGGGCTTGGTGAAATCAGCATTTCTCTTGCTTCCCTGTGCGTAGGGAAGCTCAGTTTTAGTCACAGTAGCTCCCACAAGTGTCTCCTCAGTGTGTTCCCATTTCCTTAGAAACAGTGTATTTGCTGGGAGAAAAGTGCATTACTGTGCGATTTCACCGTTCAGCAAGTACATGTGTAGAAGCACAGCGCTAGCAGAAACGACCGTTTCTCTACGTTTTCTAACTCAGGGAACAAGTTGCACACTTCTGAGATGCATTTGGGCAACTTTGTCAGAAATGAGTTTTTTGCCTAAAGAGACATGCCTATTTGCGCAGTAGTACAGATTCTTAGTATGTAACTGGGCTTGATGAAATCAGCATTTCTCTTGCTTCCCTGTGCGTAGGGAAGCTCAATTTTAGTCACAGTAGCTCCCACAAGTGTCTCCTCAGTGTGTTCCCATTTCCTTAGAAACAGTGTATTTGCTGGGAGAAAAGTGCATTACTGTGCGCTTTCACCGTTCAGCAAATACATGTGTAGAAGCACAGCGCTAGCAGAAACGACCGTTTCTCGACGTTTTCTAACTCAGGGAACAAGTTGCACACTTCTGAGATGCATTTGGGCAACTTTGTCAGAAATGAGTTTTTTGCCTAAAGAGACATGCCTATTTGCGCAGTAGTACAGATTCTGAGTATGTAACTGGGCTTGATGAAATCAGCATTTCTCTTGCTTCCCTGTGCTTAGGGAAGCTCAGTTTTAGTCACAGTAGCTCCCACAAGTGTCTCCTCAGTGTGTTCCCATTTCCTTAGAAACAGTGTATTTGCTGGGAGAAAAGTGCATTACTGTGCGCTTTCACCGTTCAGCAAATACATGTGTAGAAGCACAGCGCCAGCAGAAAAGACCGTTTCTTGACGTTTTCTAACTCAGGGAACAAGTTGCACACTTCTGAGATGCATTTGGGCAACTTTGTCAGAAATGAGTTTTTTGCCTAAAGAGACATGCCTATTTGCGCAGTAGTACAGATTCTGAGTATGTAACTGTGCTTGATGAAATCAGCATTTCTCTTGCTTCCCTGTGCGTAGGGAAGCTCAGTTTTAGTCACAGTAGCTCCCACAAGTGTCTCCTCAGTGTGTTCCCATTTCCTTAGAAACAGTGTATTTGCTGGGAGAAAAGTGCATTACTGTGCGCTTTCACCGTTCAGCAAGTACATGTGTAGAAGCACAGCGCTAGCAGAAACGACCGTTTCTCGACGTTTTCTAACTCAGGGAACAAGTTGCAAACTTCTGAGATGCATTTGGGCAACTTTGTCTGAAATGAGTTTTTTGCCTAAAGAGACATGCCTATTTGCGCAGTAGTACAAATTCTGAGTATGTACCTGGGCTTGATGAAATCAGCATTTCTCTTGCTTCCCGGTGCGTAGGGAAGCTCAGTTTTAGTCACTGTAGATCCCACAAGTGTCTCCTCAGTGTGTTCCCATTTCCTTAGAAACAGTGTATTTGCTGGGAGAAAAGTGCACTACTGTGCGCTTTCACCGTTCAGCAAATACATGTGTAGAAGCACAGCGCTAGCAGAAACGAACGTTTCTCGACGTTTTCTAACTCAGGGAACAAGTTGCACACTTCTGAGATGCATTTGGGCAACTTTGTCAGAAATGAGTTTTTTGCCTAAAGAGACATGCCTATTTGCGCAGTAGTACAGATTCTGAGTATGTAACTGGGCTTGATGAAATCAGCATTTCTCTTGTTTCCCTGTGCGTAGGGATGCTCAGTTTTAGTCACAGTAGCTCCCACAAGTGTCTCTTCAGTGTGTTCCCATTTCCTTAGAAACAGTGTATTTGCTGGGAGAAAAGTGCATTACTGTGCGCTTTCACCGTTCAGCAAGTACATGTGTAGAAGCACAGCGCTAGCAGAAACGAACGTTTCTCGACGTTTTCTAACTCCATGAACAAGTTGCACACTTCTGAGATGCATTTGGGCAACTTTGTCAGCTATTTGCGCAGTAGTACAGATTCTGAGTATGTAACTGGGCTTGGTGAAATCAGCATTTCTCTTGCTTCCCTGTGCGTAGGGAAGCTCAGTTGTAGTCACAGTAGCTCCCACAAGTGTCTCCTCAGTGTGTTCCCATTTCCTTAGAAACAGTGTATTTGCTGGGAGAAAAGTGCATTACTGTTTGCTTTCACCATTCAGCAAGTAAATGTGTAGAAGCACAGCGCTAGCAGAAAGACCGTTTCTCGACGTTTTCTAACTCAGGGAACAAGTTGCAAACTTCTGAGATGCATTTGGGCAACTTTGTCTGAAATGAGTTTTTTGCCTAAAGAGACATGCCTATTTGCGCAGTAGTACAAATTCTGAGTATGTACCTGGGCTTGATGAAATCAGCATTTCTCTTGCTTCCCTGTGCGTAGGGAAGCTCAGTTTTAGTCACTGTAGATCCCACAAGTGTCTCCTCAGTGTGTTCCCATTTCCTTAGAAACAATGTATTTGCTGGGAGAAAAGTGCACTACTGTGCGCTTTCACCGTTCAGCAAATACATGTGTAGAAGCACAGCGCTAGCAGAAACGACCGTTTCTCGACGTTTTCTAACTCAGGGAACAAGTTGCAAACTTCTGAGATGCATTTGGGCAACTTTGGCAGAAATGAGTTTTTTGCCTAAAGAGACATGCCTATTTGTGCAGTAGTACAGATTCTTAGTATGTAACTTGGCTTGATGAAATCAGCATTTCTCTTGTTTCCCTGTGCTTAGGGAAGCTCAGTTTTAGTCACAGTAGCTCCCAGAAGTGTCTCTTCAGTGTGTTCCCATTTCCTTAGAAACAGTGTATTTGCTGGGAGAAAAGTGCATTACTGTGTGCTTTCACCGTTCAGCAAGTATATGTGTAGAAGCACAGCGCTAGCAGAAACGAACGTTTCTCGACGTTTTCTAACACCATGAACAAGTTGCACACTTCTGAGATGCATTTGGGCAACTTTGTCAGAAATGCGTTTTTTGCCTACAGAGACATGCCTATTTGCGCAGTAGTACAGATTCTGAGTATGTAAATGGGCTTGACGAAATCAACATTTCTCTTGCTTCCCTGTGCGTAAGGAAGCTCAGTTTTAGTCACCATAGCTCCCACAAGTGTCTCCTCAGTGTGTTCCCATTTCCTTAGAAACCGTGTATTTGCTGGGAGAAAAGTGCATTACTGTGCGCTTTCACCGTTCAGCTAGTACATGTGTAGAAGCACAGCGCTAGCAGAAACGACCGTTTCTCGACGTTTTCTAACTCAGGGAACAAGTTGCACACTTCTGAGATGCATTTGGGCAACTTTGTCAGAAATGAGTTTTTTGCCTAAAGAGACATGCCTATTTGCGCAGTAGTACAGATTCTGAGTATGTAACTGGGCTTGGTGAAATCAGCATTTCTCTTGCTTCCCTGTGCGTAGGGAAGCTCAGTTTTAGTCACAGTAGCTCCCACAAGTGTCTCCTAAGTTTGTTCCCATTTCCTTAGAAACAGTGTATTTGCTGGGAGAAAAGTGCATTACTGTGCGATTTCACCGTTCAGCAAGTACATGTGTAGAACCACAGCGCTAGCAGAAACGACCGTTTCTCTACGTTTTCTGACTCAGGGAAAAAGTTGCACACTTCTGAGATGCATTTGGGCAACTTTGTCAGAAATGAGTTTTTTGCCTCAAGAGACATGCCTATTTGCGCAGTAGTACAGATTCTGAGTATGTAACTGGGGTTGATGAAATCAGCATTTCTCTTGCTTCCCTGTGCTTAGGGAAGCTCAGTTTTAGTCACAGTAGCTCCCACAAGTGTCTCCTCAGTGTTTTCCGATTTTCTTAGAAACAGTGTATTTGCTGGGAGAAAAGTACATTACTGTGCGCTTTCACCGTTCAGCAAGTACATGTGTAGAAGCACAGTGCTAGCAGAAACGACCGTTTCTCGACGTTTTCTAACTCAGGGAACAAGTTGCACACTTCTGAGATGCATTTGGGCAACTTTGTCAGAAATGAGTTTTTTGCCTAAAGAGACATGCCTATTTGCGCAGTAGTAAAGATTCTGAGTAATCAACTGGGCTTGATGAAATCAGCATTTCTCTTGCTTCCCTGTGCGTAGGGAAGCTCAGTTTTAGTCACAGTAGCTCCCACAAGTGTCTCCTCAGTGTGTTCCCATTTCCTTAGAAACAGTGTATTTGCTGGGAGAAAAGTGCATTACTGTGCGCTTTCACCGTTCAGCAAGTACATGTGTAGAAGCACAGCGCTAGCAGAAACGAACGTTTCTCGACATTTTCTAACTCAGGGAACAAGTTACACACTTCTGAGATGCATTTGGGCAACTTTGTCAGAAATGAGTTTTTTGCCTAAAGAGACATGCCTATTTGCGCAGCAGTACAGATTCTGAGTATGTAACTGGGCTTGATGAAATCAGCATTTCTCTTGCTTCCCTGTGCGTAGGGAAGCTCAGTTTTAGTCACAGTAGCTCCCACAAGTGTCTCCTCAGTGTGTTCCCATTTCCTTAGAAACAGTGTATTTGCTGGGAGAAAAGTGCATTACTGTGCGCTTTCACCGTTCAGCAAGTACATGTGTAGAAGCACAGCGCTACCAGAAACGACCGTTTCTCGACGTTTTCTCACTCAGGGAAGAAGATGCACACTTCTGAGATGCATTTGGGCAACTTTGTCAGAAATGAGTTTTTTGCCTAAAGAGACATGCCTATTTGCGCAGTAGTACAGATTCTGAGTATGTAACTGGGCTTGATGATATCAGCATTTCTCTTGCTTCCCTGTGCGTAGGGAAGCTCAGTTTTAGTCACAGTAGCTCCCACAAGTGTCTCCTCAGTGTGTTCCCATTTCCTTAGAAACAGTGTATTTGCTGGGAGAAAAGTGCATTACTGTGAGCTTTCACCGTTCAGCAAATACATGTGTAGAAGCACAGCGCTAGCAGAAACGAACGTTTCTCGACGTTTTCTAACTCAGGGAACAAGTTGCACACTTCTGAGATGCATTTGGGCAACTTTGTCAGAAATGAGTTTTTTGCCTAAAGAGACATGCCTATTTGCGCAGTAGTACAGATTCTGAGTATGTAACTGGGCTTGGTGAAATCAGCATTTCTCTTGCTTCCCTGTGCGTGGGGAAGCTCAGTTTTAGTCACAGTAGCTCCCACAAGTGTCTCCTCAGTTTGTTCCCATTTCCTTAGAAACAGTGTATTTGCTGGGAGAAAAGTGCATTACTGTGCGATTTCACCGTTCAGCAAGTACATGTGTAGAACCACAGCGCTAGCAGAAACGACCGTTTCTCTACGTTTTCTGACTCAGGGAACAAGTTGCACACTTCTGAGATGCATTTGGGCAACTTTATCAGAAATGAGTTTTTTGCCTAAAGAGACATGCCTATTTGCGCAGTAGTACAGATTCTGAGTATGTAACTGGGGTTGATGAAATCAGCATTTCTCTTGCTTCCCTGTGCTTAGGGAAGCTCAGTTTTAGTCACAGTAGCTCCCACAAGTGTCTCCTCAGTGTGTTCCGATTTCCTTAGAAACAGTGTATTTGCTGGGAGAAAAGTACATTACTGTGCGCTTTCAACGTTCAGCAAGTACATGTGTAGAAGCACAATGCTAGCAGAAACGACCGTTTCTCGACGTTTTCTAACTCAGGGAACAAGTTGCACACTTCTGAGATGCATTTGGGCAACTTTGTCAGAAATGAGTTTTTTGCCTAAAGAGACATGCCTATTTGCGCAGTAGTAAAGATTCTGAGTATGTAACTGGGCTTGATGAAATCAGCATTTCTCTTGCTTCCCTGTGCGTAGGGAAGCTCAGTTTTAGTCACAGTAGCTCCCACAAGTGTCTCCTCAGTGTGTTCCCATTTCCTTAGAAACAGTGTATTTGCTGGGAGAAAAGTGCATTACTGTGCGCTTTCACCGTTCAGCAAGTACATGTGTAGAAGCACAGCGCTAGCAGAAACGAACGTTTCTCGACATTTTCTAACTCAGGGAACAAGTTACACACTTCTGAGATGCATTTGGGCAACTTTGTCAGAAATGAGTTTTTTGCCTAAAGAGACATGCCTATTTGCGCAGCAGTACAGATTCTGAGTATGTAACTGGGCTTGATGAAATCAGCATTTCTCTTGCTTCCCTGTGCATAGGGAAGCTCAGTTTTAGTCACAGTAGCTCCCACAAGTGTCTCCTCAGTGTGTTCCCATTTCCTTAGAAACAGTGTATTTGCTGGGAGAAAAGTGCATTACTGTGAGCTTTCACCGTTCAGCAAGTACATGTGTAGAAGCACAGCGCTAGCAGAAACGAACGTTTCTCGACGTTTTCTAACTCAGGGAACAAGTTGCACACTTCTGAGATGCATTTGGGCAACTTTGTCAGAAATGAGTTTTTTGCCTAAAGAGACATGCCTATTTGCGCAGTAGTACAGATTCTGAGTATGTAACTGTGCTTGATGAAATCAGCATTTCTCTTGCTTCCCTGTGCGTAGGGAAGCTCAGTTTTAGTCACAGTAGCTCCCACAAGTGTCTCCTCAGTGTGTTCCCATTTCCTTAGAAACAGTGTATTTGCTGGGAGAAAAGTGCATTACTGTGCGCTTTCACCGTTCAGCAAGTACATGTGTAGAAGCACAGCGCTAGCAGAAACGACCGTTTCTCCACGTTTTCTAACTCAGGGAACAAGTTGCAAACTTCTGAGGTGCATTTGGGCAACTTTGTCTGAAATGAGTTTTTTGCCTAAAGAGACATGCCTATTTGCGCAGTAGTACAGATTCTGAGTATGTAACTGGGCTTGATGAAATCAGCCTTTCTCTTGCTTCACGGTGCGTAGGGAAGCTCAGTTTTAGTCACTGTAGATCCCACAAGTGTCTCCTCAGTGTGTTCCCATTTCCTTAGAAACAGTGTATTTGCTGGGAGAAAAGTGCACTACTGTGCGCTTTCACCGTTCAGCAAATACATGTGTAGAAGCACAGCGCTAGCAGAAACGAACGTTTCTCGACGTTTTCTAACTCAGGGAACAAGTTGCACACTTCTGAGATGCATTTGGGCAACTTTGTCAGAAATGAGTTTTTTGCCTAAAGAGACATGCCTATTTGCGCAGTAGTACAGATTCTGAGTATGTAACTGTGCTTGATGAAATCAGCATTTCTCTTGCTTCCCTGTGCGTAGGGAAGCTCAGTTTTAGTCACAGTAGCTCCCACAAGTGTCTCCTCAGTGTGTTCCCATTTCCTTAGAAACAGTGTATTTGCTGGGAGAAAAGTGCATTACTGTGCGCTTTCACCGTTCAGCAAGTACATGTGTAGAAGCACAGCGCTAGCAGAAACGACCGTTTCTCCACGTTTTCTAACTCAGGGAACAAGTTGCAAACTTCTGAGGTGCATTTGGGCAACTTTGTCTGAAATGAGTTTTTTGCCTAAAGAGACATGCCTATTTGCGCAGTAGTACAGATTCTGAGTATGTAACTGGGCTTGATGAAATCAGCCTTTCTCTTGCTTCACGGTGCGTAGGGAAGCTCAGTTTTAGTCACTATAGATCCCACAAGTGTCTCCTCAGTGTGTTCCCATTTCCTTAGAAACAGTGTATTTGCTGGGAGAAAAGTGCACTACTGTGCGCTTTCACCGTTCAGCAAATACATGTGTAGAAGCACAGCGCTAGCAGAAACGAACGTTTCTCGACGTTTTCTAACTCAGGGAACAAGTTGCACACTTCTGAGATGCATTTGGGCAACTTTGTCAGAAATGAGTTTTTTGCCTAAAGAGACATGCCTATTTGCGCAGTAGTACAGATTCTGAGTATGTAACTGGGCTTGGTGAAATCAGCATTTCTCTTGCTTCCCTGTGCGTGGGGAAGCTCAGTTTTAGTCACAGTAGCTCCCACAAGTGTCTCCTCAGTTTGTTCCCATTTCCTTAGAAACAGTGTATTTGCTGGGAGAAAAGTGCATTACTGTGCGATTTCACCGTTCAGCAAGTACATGTGTAGAACCACAGCGCTAGCAGAAACGACCGTTTCTCTACGTTTTCTGACTCAGGGAACAAGTTGCACACTTCTGAGATGCATTTGGGCAACTTTATCAGAAATGAGTTTTTTGCCTAAAGAGACATGCCTATTTGCGCAGTAGTACAGATTCTGAGTATGTAACTGGGGTTGATGAAATCAGCATTTCTCTTGCTTCCCTGTGCTTAGGGAAGCTCAGTTTTAGTCACAGTAGCTCCCACAAGTGTCTCCTCAGTGTGTTCCGATTTCCTTAGAAACAGTGTATTTGCTGGGAGAAAAGTACATTACTGTGCGCTTTCAACGTTCAGCAAGTACATGTGTAGAAGCACAATGCTAGCAGAAACGACCGTTTCTCGACGTTTTCTAACTCAGGGAACAAGTTGCACACTTCTGAGATGCATTTGGGCAACTTTGTCAGAAATGAGTTTTTTGCCTAAAGAGACATGCCTATTTGCGCAGTAGTAAAGATTCTGAGTATGTAACTGGGCTTGATGAAATCAGCATTTCTCTTGCTTCCCTGTGCGTAGGGAAGCTCAGTTTTAGTCACAGTAGCTCCCACAAGTGTCTCCTCAGTGTGTTCCCATTTCCTTAGAAACAGTGTATTTGCTGGGAGAAAAGTGCATTACTGTGCGCTTTCACCGTTCAGCAAGTACATGTGTAGAAGCACAGCGCTAGCAGAAACGAACGTTTCTCGACATTTTCTAACTCAGGGAACAAGTTACACACTTCTGAGATGCATTTGGGCAACTTTGTCAGAAATGAGTTTTTTGCCTAAAGAGACATGCCTATTTGCGCAGCAGTACAGATTCTGAGTATGTAACTGGGCTTGATGAAATCAGCATTTCTCTTGCTTCCCTGTGCGTAGGGAAGCTCAGTTTTAGTCACAGTAGCTCCCACAAGTGTCTCCTCAGTGTGTTCCCATTTCCTTAGAAACAGTGTATTTGCTGGGAGAAAAGTGCATTACTGTGAGCTTTCACCGTTCAGCAAGTACATGTGTAGAAGCACAGCGCTAGCAGAAACGAACGTTTCTCGACGTTTTCTAACTCAGGGAACAAGTTGCACACTTCTGAGATGCATTTGGGCAACTTTGTCAGAAATGAGTTTTTTGCCTAAAGAGACATGCCTATTTGCGCAGTAGTACAGATTCTGAGTATGTAACTGTGCTTGATGAAATCAGCATTTCTCTTGCTTCCCTGTGCGTAGGGAAGCTCAGTTTTAGTCACAGTAGCTCCCACAAGTGTCTCCTCAGTGTGTTCCCATTTCCTTAGAAACAGTGTATTTGCTGGGAGAAAAGTGCATTACTGTGCGCTTTCACCGTTCAGCAAGTACATGTGTAGAAGCACAGCGCTAGCAGAAACGACCGTTTCTCCACGTTTTCTAACTCAGGGAACAAGTTGCAAACTTCTGAGGTGCATTTGGGCAACTTTGTCTGAAATGAGTTTTTTGCCTAAAGAGACATGCCTATTTGCGCAGTAGTACAGATTCTGAGTATGTAACTGGGCTTGATGAAATCAGCCTTTCTCTTGCTTCACGGTGCGTAGGGAAGCTCAGTTTTAGTCACTGTAGATCCCACAAGTGTCTCCTCAGTGTGTTCCCATTTCCTTAGAAACAGTGTATTTGCTGGGAGAAAAGTGCACTACTGTGCGCTTTCACCGTTCAGCAAATACATGTGTAGAAGCACAGCGCTAGCAGAAACGAACGTTTCTCGACGTTTTCTAACTCAGGGAACAAGTTGCACACTTCTGAGATGCATTTGGGCAACTTTGTCAGAAATGAGTTTTTTGCCTAAAGAGACATGCCTATTTGCGCAGTAGTACAGATTCTGAGTATGTAACTGTGCTTGATGAAATCAGCATTTCTCTTGCTTCCCTGTGCGTAGGGAAGCTCAGTTTTAGTCACAGTAGCTCCCACAAGTGTCTCCTCAGTGTGTTCCCATTTCCTTAGAAACAGTGTATTTGCTGGGAGAAAAGTGCATTACTGTGCGCTTTCACCGTTCAGCAAGTACATGTGTAGAAGCACAGCGCTAGCAGAAACGACCGTTTCTCCACGTTTTCTAACTCAGGGAACAAGTTGCAAACTTCTGAGGTGCATTTGGGCAACTTTGTCTGAAATGAGTTTTTTGCCTAAAGAGACATGCCTATTTGCGCAGTAGTACAGATTCTGAGTATGTAACTGGGCTTGATGAAATCAGCCTTTCTCTTGCTTCACGGTGCGTAGGGAAGCTCAGTTTTAGTCACTATAGATCCCACAAGTGTCTCCTCAGTGTGTTCCCATTTCCTTAGAAACAGTGTATTTGCTGGGAGAAAAGTGCACTACTGTGCGCTTTCACCGTTCAGCAAATACATGTGTAGAAGCACAGCGCTAGCAGAAACGAACGTTTCTCGACGTTTTCTAACTCAGGGAACAAGTTGCACACTTCTGAGATGCATTTGGGCAACTTTGTCAGAAATGAGTTTTTTGCCTAAAGAGACATGCCTATTTGCGCAGTAGTACAGATTCTTAGTATGTAACTGGGCTTGATGAAATCAGCATTTCTCTTGCTTCCCTGTGCGTAGGGAAGCTCAGTTTTAGTCACAGTAGCTCCCACAAGTGTCTCTTCAGTGTGTTCCCATTTCCATAGAAACAGTGTATTTGCTGGGAGAAAAGTGCATTACTGTGCGCTTTCACCGTTCAGCAAGTACATGTGTAGAAGCACAGCACGAGCAGAAACGACCGTTTCTCGACGTTTTCTCACTCAGGGAAGAAAATGCACACTTCTGAGATGCATTTGGGCAACTTTGTCAGAAATGAGTTTTTTGCCTAAAGAGACATGCCTATTTGCGCAGTAGTACAGATTCTGAGTATGTAACTGGGCTTGATGAAATCAGCATTTCTCTTGCTTCCCTGTGCGTAGAGAAGCTCAGTTTTAGTCACAGTAGCTCCCACAAGTGTCTCCTCAGTGTGTTCCCATTTCCTTAGAACCGGGGTATTTGCTGGGAGAAAAGTGCATTACTGTGCGCTTTCACCGTTCAGCAAGTACATGTGTAGATGCACAGCGCTAGCAGAAACGAACGTTTCTCGATGTTTTCTAACTCAGGGAACAAGTTGCACACTTCTGAGATGCATTTGGGCAACTTTGTCAGAAATGAGTTTTTTGCCTAAAGAGACATGCCTATTTGCGCAGTAGTACAGATTCTGAGTATGTAACTGTGCTTGATGAAATCAGCATTTCTCTTGCTTCCCTGTGCGTAGGGAAGCTCAGTTTTAGTCACAGTAGCTCCCACAAGTGTCTCCTCATTGTGTTCCCATTTCCTTAGAAACAGTGTATTTGCTGGGAGAAAAGTGCATTACTGTGCGCTTTCACC
Organism: Acomys minous; assembly: GCF_964271855.1. Taxonomy (NCBI): domain Eukaryota; kingdom Metazoa; phylum Chordata; class Mammalia; order Rodentia; family Muridae; genus Acomys; species Acomys minous. The sequence continues at coordinate 132,724 of NW_028182134.1, forward strand.
GTTCAGCAAGTACATGTGTAGAAGCACAGCGCTAGCAGAAACGACCGTTTCTCCACGTTTTCTAACTCAGGGAACAAGTTGCACACTTCTGAGATGCATTTGGGCAACTTTGTCTGAAATGAGTTTTTTGCCTAAAGAGACATGCCTATTTGCACAGTAGTACAAATTCTGAGTATGTAACTGTGCTTGATGAAATCAGCATTTCTCTTGCTTCCCGGTGCGTAGGGAAGCTCAGTTTTAGTCACTGTAGATCCCACAAGTGTCTCCTCAGTGTGTTCCCATTTCCTTAGAAACACTGTATTTGCTGGGAGAAAAGTGCATTACTGTGCGCTTTCACCGTTCAGCAAGTTCATGTGTAGAAGCACAGCGCTAGCAGAAACGACCGTTTCTCGATGTTTTCTAACTCAGGGAACAAGTTGCAAACTTCTGATATGCATTTGGGCAACTTTGTCTGAAATGAGTTTTTTGCCTAAAGAGACATGCCTATTTGCGCAGTAGTACAAATTCTGAGTATGTAACTGGGCTTGATGAAATCAGCATTTCTCTTGCTTCCCTGTGCGTAGGGAAGCTCAGTTTTAGTCACCGTAGCTCCCACAAGTGTCTCCTCAGTGTGTTCCCATTTCCTTAGAAACAGTGTATTTGCTGGGAGAAAAGTGCATTACTGTGCGCTTTCACCGTTCAGCAAATACATGTGTAGAAGCACAGCGCTAGCAGAAACGACCGTTTCTCGACGTTTTCTAACTCAGGGAACAAGTTGCACACTTCTGAGATGCATTTGGGCAACTTTGTCAGAAATGAGTTTTTTGCCTAAAGAGACATGCCTATTTGCGCAGTAGTACAGATTCTGAGTATGTAACTGGGCTTGATGAAATCAGCATTTCTCTTGCTTCCCTGTGTGTAGGGAAGCTCAGTTTTAGTCACAGTAGCTCCCACAAGTGTCTCCTCAGTGTGTTCCCATTTCCTTAGACACAGTGTATTTGCTGGGAGAAAAGTGCATTACTGTGCGCTTTCACCGTTCAGCAAGTACATGTGTAGAAGCACAGCGCTAGCAGAAACGAACGTTTCTCGACATTTTCTAACTCAGGGAACAAGTTACACACTTCTGAGATGCATTTGGGCAACTTTGTCAGAAATGAGTTTTTTGCCTAAAGAGACATGCCTATTTGCGCAGCAGTACATATTCTGAGTATGTAACTGGGCTTGATGAAATCAGCATTTCTCTTGCTTCCCTGTGCGTAGGGAAGCTCAGTTTTAGTCACAGTAGCTCCCACAAGTGTCTCCTCAGTGTGTTCCCATTTCCTTAGAAACAGTGCATTTGCTGGGAGAAAAGTGCATTACTGTGCGCTTTCACCGTTCAGCAAATACATGTGTAGAAGCACAGCGCTAGCAGAAACGACCGTTTCTCGACGTTTTCTCACTCAGGGAAGAAAATGCACACTTCTGAGATGCATTTGGGGAACTTTGTCAGAAATGAGTTTTTTGCCTAAAGAGACATGCCTATTTGCGCAGTAGTACAGATTCTGAGTATGTAACTGGGCTTGATGAAATCAGCATTTCTCTTGCTTCCCTGTGCCTAGAGAAGCTCAGTTTTAGTCACAGTAGCTCCCACAAGTGTCTCCTCAGTGTGTTCCCATTTCCTTAGAAACAGTGTATTTGCTGGGAGAAAAGTGCATTACTGTGCGCTTTCACCGTTCAGCAAGTACATGTGTAGATGCACAGCGCTAGCAGAAACGAACGTTTCTCGATGTTTTCTAACTCAGAGAACAAGTTGCACACTTCTGAGATGCATTTGGGCAACTTTGTCAGAAATGAGTTTTTTGCCTACAGAGACATGCCTATTTGCGCAGTAGTACAGATTCTGAGTATGTAGCTGGGCTTGATGAAATCAGCATTTCTCTTGCTTCCCTGTGCGTAGGGAAGCTCAGTTTTAGTCACAGTAGCTCCCACAAGTGTCTCCTCAGTGTGTTCCCATTTCCTTAGAAACAGTGTATTTGCTGGGAGAAAAGTACATTACTGTGCGCTTTCAAGGTTCAGCAAGTACATGTGTAGAAGCACAGCGCTAGCAGAAACGACCGTTTCTCGACGTTTTCTAACTCAGGGAACTAGTTGCACACTTCTGAGATGCATTTGGGCAACTTTGTCAGAAATGAGTTTTTTGCCTACAGAGACATGCCTATTTGCGCAGTAGTACAGATTCTGAGTATGTAGCTGGGCTTGATGAAATCAGCATTTCTCTTGCTTCCCTGTGCGTAGGGAAGCTCAGTTTTAGTCACAGTAGCTCCCACAAGTGTCTCCTCAGTGTGTTCCCATTTCCTTAGAAACAGTGTATTTGCTGGGAGAAAAGTACATTACTGTGCGCTTTCAAGGTTCAGCAAGTACATGTGTAGAAGCACAGCGCTAGCAGAAACGACCGTTTCTCGACGTTTTCTAACTCAGGGAACTAGTTGCACACTTCTGAGATGCATTTGGGCAACTTTGTCAGAAATGAGTTTTTTGCCTAAAGAGACATGCCTATTTGCACAGTAGTACAAATTCTGAGTATGTAACTGTGCTTGATGAAATCAGCATTTCTCTTGCTTCCCTGTGCGTAGGGAAGCTCAGTTTTAGTCACAGTAGCTCCCACAAGTGTCTCCTCAGTGTGTTCCCATTTCCTTAGAAACAGTGTATTTGCTGGGAGAAAAGTGCATTACTGTGCGCTTTCACCGTTCAGCAAGTTCATGTGTAGAAGCACAGCGCTAGCAGAAACGACCGTTTCTCGACGTTTTCTAACTCAGGGAACAAGTTGCAAACTTCTGAGATGCATTTGGGCAACTTTGTCTGAAATGAGTTTTTTGCCTAATGAGACATGCCTATTTGCGCAGTAGTACAGATTCTGAGTATGTAACTGGGCTTGATGAAATCAGCCTTTCTCTTGCTTCTCTGTGCGTAGGGAAGCTCAGTTTTAGTCACTGTAGATCCCACAAGTGTCTCCTCAGTGTGTTCCCATTTCCTTAGAAACAGTGTATTTGCTGGGAGAAAAGTGCACTACTGTGCGCTTTCACCGTTCAGCAAATACATGTGTAGAAGCACAGCGCTAGCAGAAACGAACGTTTCTCGATGTTTTCTAACTCAGGGAACAAGTTGCACACTTCTGAGATGCATTTGGGCAACTTTGTCAGAAATGAGTTTTTTGCCTAAAGAGACATGCCTATTTGCGCAGTAGTACAGATTCTTAGTATGTAACTGGGCTTGATGAAATCAGCATTTCTCTTGCTTCCCTGTGCGTAGGGAAGCTCAGTTTTAGTCACAGTAGCTCCCACAAGTGTCTCCTCAGTGTGTTCCCATTTCCTTAGGAACAGTGTATTTGCTGGGAGAAAAGTGCATTACTGTGAGCTTTCACCGTTCAGCAAGTACATGTGTAGAAGCACAGCGCTAGCAGAAACGAACGTTTCTCGACGTTTTCTAACTCAGGGAACAAGTTGCACACTTCTGAGATGCATTTGGGCAACTTTGTCAGAAATGAGTTTTTTGCCTAAAGAGACATGCCTATTTGCGCAGTAGTACAGATTCTGAGTATGTAACTGGGCTTGATGAAATCAGCATTTCTCTTGCTTCCCTGTGCGTAGGGAAGCTCAGTTTTAGTCACAGTAGCTCCCACAAGTGTCTCTTCAGTGTGTTCCCATTTCCATAGAAACAGTGTATTTGCTGGGAGAAAAGTGCATTACTGTGCGCTTTCACCGTTCAGCAAGTACATGTGTAGAAGCACAGCGTTAGCAGAAACGAATGTTTCTCGACGTTTTCTAACTCAGGGAACAAGTTGCACACTTCTGAGATGCATTTGGGCAACTTTGTCAGAAATGAGTTTTTTGCCTAAAGAGACATGCCTATTTGCGCAGTAGTACAGATTCTTAGTATGTAACTGGGCTTGATGAAATCAGCATTTCTCTTGCTTCCCTGTGCGTAGGGAAGCTCAGTTTTAGTCACAGTAGCTCCCACAAGTGTCTCTTCAGTGTGTTCCCATTTCCTTAGAAACAGTGTATTTGCTGGGAGAAAAGTGCATTACTGTGCGCTTTCACCGTTCAGCAAGTACATGTGTAGAAGCACAGCGTTAGCAGAAACGAATGTTTCTCGACGTTTTCTAACTCAGGGAACAAGTTGCACACATCTGAGATGCATTTGGGCAACTTTGTCAGAAATGAGTTTTTTGCCCACAGAGACATGCCTATTTGTGCAGTAGTACAGATTCTGAGTATGTAACTGGGCTTGACGAAATCAGCATTTCTCTTGCTTCCCTGTGCGTAGGGAAGCTCAGTTTTAGTCACCGTAGCTCCCACAAGTGTCTCCTCAGTGTGTTCCCATTTCCTTAGAAACAGTGTATTTGCTGGGAGAAAAGTACATTACTGTGTGCTTTCACCGTTCAGCAAATACATGTGTAGAAGCACAGCGCTAGCAGAATCGACCGTTTCTCGACGTTTTCTAACTCAGAGAACAAGTTTCACACTTCTGAGATGCATTTGGGCAACTTTGTCAGAAATGAGTTTTTTGCCTACAGAGACATGCCTATTTGCGCAGTAGTACAGATTCTGAGTATGTAACTGTGCTTGATCAAATCAGCATTTCTCTTGCTTCCCTGTGCGTAGGGAAGCTCAGTTTTAGTCACAGTAGCTCCCACAAGTGTCTCCTCAGTGTGTTCCCATTTCCTTAGAAACAGTGTATTTGCTGGGAGAAAAGTGCATTACTGTGCGCTTTCACCGTTCAGCAAGTACATGTGTAGAAGCACAGCGCTAGCAGAAACGACCGTTTCTCCACGTTTTCTAACTCAGGGAACAAGTTGCAAACTTCTGAGGTGCATTTGGGCAACTTTGTCTGAAATGAGTTTTTTGCCTAAAGAGACATGCCTATTTGCGCAGTAGTACAGATTCTGAGTATGTAACTGGGCTTGATGAAATCAGCCTTTCTCTTGCTTCACGGTGCGTAGGGAAGCTCAGTTTTAGTCACTGTAGATCCCACAAGTGTCTCCTCAGTGTGTTCCCATTTCCTTAGAAACAGTGTATTTGCTGGGAGAAAAGTGCACTACTGTGCGCTTTCACCGTTCAGCAAATACATGTGTAGAAGCACAGCGCTAGCAGAAACGAACGTTTCTCGACGTTTTCTAACTCAGGGAACAAGTTGCACACTTCTGAGATGCATTTGGGCAACTTTGTCAGAAATGAGTTTTTTGCCTAAAGAGACATTCCTATTTGCGCAGTAGTACAGATTCTTAGTATGTAACTGGGCTTGATGAAATCAGCATTTCTCTTGCTTCCCTGTGCGTAGGGAAGCTCAGTTTTAGTCACAGTAGCTCCCACAAGTGTCTCTTCAGTGTGTTCCCATTTCCATAGAAACAGTGTATTTGCTGGGGGAAAAGTGCATTACTGTGCGCTTTCACCGTTCAGCAAGTACATGTGTAGAAGCACAGCGCTAGCAGAAACGACCGTTTCTCGACGTTTTCTCACTCAGGGAAGAAAATGCACACTTCTGAGATGCATTTGGGCAACTTTGTCAGAAATGAGTTTTTTGCCTAAAGAGACATGCCTATTTGCGCAGTAGTACAGATTCTGAGTATGTAACTGGGCTTGATGAAATCAGCATTTCTCTTGCTTCCCTGTACGTAGAGAAGCTCAGTTTTAGTCACAGTAGCTCCCACAAGTGTCTCCTCAGTGTGTTCCCATTTCCTTAGAAACAGTGTATTTGCTGGGAGAAAAGTGCATTACTGTGCGCTTTCACCGTTCAGCAAGTACATGTGTAGATGCACAGCGCTAGCAGAAACGACCGTTTCTCGACGTTTTCTAACTCAGGGAACAAGTTGCACACTTCTGAGATGCATTTGGGCAACTTTGTCAGAAATGAGTTTTTTGCCCCAAGAGACATGCCTATTTGCGCACTACTACAGATTCTGAGTATGTAACTGGGCTTGATGAAATCAGCATTTCTCTTGCTTCCCTGTGCGTAGGGAAGCTCAGTTTTAGTCACAGTAGCTCCCACAAGTGTCTCCTCAGTGTGTTCCCATTTCCTTAGAAACAGTGTATTTGCTGGGAGAAAAGTACATTACTGTGCGCTTTCAAGGTTCAGCAAGTACATGTGTAGAAGCACAGCGCTAGCAGAAACGACCGTTTCTCGACGTTTTCTAACTCAGGGAACTAGTTGCACACTTCTGAGATGCATTTGGGCAACTTTGTCAGAAATGAGTTTTTTGCCTAAAGAGACATGCCTATTTGCACAGTAGTACAGATTCTGAGTATGTAACTGGGCTTGATGAAATCAGCATTTCTCTTGCTTCCCTGTGCGTAGGGAAGCTCAGTTTTAGTCACAGTAGCTCCCACAAGTGTCTCTTCAGTGTGTTCCCATTTCCATAGAAACAGTGTATTTGCTGGGAGAAAAGGGCATTACTGTGCGCTTTCACCGTTCAGCAAGTACATGTGTAGAAGCACAGCGTTAGCAGAAACGAATGTTTCTCGACGTTTTCTAACTCAGGGAACAAGTTGCACACTTCTGAGATGCATTTGGGCAACTTTGTCAGAAATGAGTTTTTTGCCTAAAGAGACATGCCTATTTGCGCAGTAGTACAGATTCTTAGTATGTAACTGGGCTTGATGAAATCAGCATTTCTCTTGCTTCCCTGTGCGTAGGGAAGCTCAGTTTTAGTCACAGTAGCTCCCACAAGTGTCTCTTCAGTGTGTTCCCATTTCCTTAGAAACAGTGTATTTGCTGGGAGAAAAGTGCATTACTGTGCGCTTTCACCGTTCAGCAAGTACATGTGTAGAAGCACAGCGTTAGCAGAAACGAATGTTTCTCGACGTTTTCTAACTCAGGGAACAAGTTGCACACATCTGAGATGCATTTGGGCAACTTTGTCAGAAATGAGTTTTTTGCCCACAGAGACATGCCTATTTGTGCAGTAGTACAGATTCTGAGTATGTAACTGGGCTTGACGAAATCAGCATTTCTCTTGCTTCCCTGTGCGTAGGGAAGCTCAGTTTTAGTCACCGTAGCTCCCACAAGTGTCTCCTCAGTGTGTTCCCATTTCCTTAGAAACAGTGTATTTGCTGGGAGAAAAGTGCATTACTGTGTGCTTTCACCGTTCAGCTAATACATGTGTAGAAGCACAGCGCTAGCAGAATCGACCGTTTCTCGACGTTTTCTAACTCAGAGAACAAGTTGCACACTTCTGAGATGCATTTGGGCAACTTTGTCAGAAATGAGTTTTTTGCCTACAGAGACATGCCTATTTGCGCAGTAGTACAGATTCTGAGTATGTAACTGGGCTTGATGAAATCAGCATTTCTCTTGCTTCCCTGTGCGTAGGGAACCTCAGTTTTAGTCACAGTAGCTCCCACATGTGTCTCCTCAGTGTTTTCCCATTTCCTTAAAAACAGTGTATTTGCTGGGAGAAAAGTGCATTACTGTGCGCTTTCACCGTTCAGCAAGTACTTGTGTAGAAGCACAGCGCTAGCAGAAACGACCGTTTCTCGACGTTTTCTAACTCAGGGAACAAGTTGCACACTTCTGAGATGCATTTGGGCAACATTGTCTGAAATGAGGTTTTTGCCTAAAGAGACATGCCTATTTGCGCAGTAGTACAAATTCTGAGTATGTAACTGGGCTTGATGAAATCAGCATTTCTCTTGATTCCCGGTGCGTAGGGAAGCTCAGTTTTAGTCACTGTAGATCCCACAAGTGTCTCCTCAGTGTGTTCCCATTTTTTTAGAAACAGTGTATTTGATGGGAGAAAAGTGCATTACTGTGCGCTTTCACCGTTCAGCAAATACATGTGTAGAAGCACAGCGCTAGCAGAAACGAACGTTTCTCGACGTTTTCTAACTCAGGGAACAAGTTGAACACTTCTGAGATGCATTTGGGCAACTTTGTCAGAAATGAGTTTTTTGCCTAAAGAGACATGCCTATTTGCGCAGTAGTACAGATTCTGAGTATGTAACTGGGCTTGATGAAATCAGCATTTCTCTTGCTTCCCTGTGCGTAGGGAAGCTCAGTTTTAGTCACAGTAGCTCCCACAAGTGTCTCCTCAGTGTGTTCCCATTTCCTTAGAAACAGTGTATTTGCTGGGAGAAAAGTGCATTACTGTACGCTTTCACCGTTCAGCAAATACATGTGTAGAAGCACAGCGCTAGCAGAATCGACCGTTTCTCGACGTTTTCTAACTCAGGGAACAATTTGCACACTTCTGAGATGCATTTGGGCACCTTTGTCAGAAATGAGTTTTTTGCCTAAAGAGACATGCCTATTTGCGCAGTAGTACAGATTCTGAGTATGTAACTGGGCTTGATGAAATCAGCATTTCTCTTGCTTCCCTGTGCGTAGGGAACCTCAGTTTTAGTCACAGTAGCTCCCACATGTGTCTCCTCAGTGTTTTCCCATTTCCTTAAAAACAGTGTATTTGCTGGGAGAAAAGTGCATTACTGTGCGCTTTCACCGTTCAGCAAGTACTTGTGTAGAAGCACAGCGCTAGCAGAAACGACCGTTTCTCGACGTTTTCTAACTCAGGGAACAAGTTGCACACTTCTGAGATGCATTTGGGCAACATTGTCTGAAATGAGGTTTTTGCCTAAAGAGATATGCCTATTTGCGCAGTAGTACAAATTCTGAGTATGTAACTGGGCTTGATGAAATCAGCATTTCTCTTGATTCCCGGTGCGTAGGGAAGCTCAGTTTTAGTCACTGTAGATCCCACAAGTGTCTCCTCAGTGTGTTCCCATTTTTTTAGAAACAGTGTATTTGATGGGAGAAAAGTGCATTACTGTGCGCTTTCACCGTTCAGCAAATACATGTGTAGAAGCACAGCGCTAGCAGAAACGAACGTTTCTCGACGTTTTCTAACTCAGGGAACAAGTTGAACACTTCTGAGATGCATTTGGGCAACTTTGTCAGAAATGAGTTTTTTGCCTAAAGAGACATGCCTATTTGCGCAGTAGTACAGATTCTGAGTATGTAACTGGGCTTGATGAAATCAGCATTTCTCTTGCTTCCCTGTGCGTAGGGAAGCTCAGTTTTAGTCACAGTAGCTCCCACAAGTGTCTCCTCAGTGTGTTCCCATTTCCTTAGAAACAGTGTATTTGCTGGGAGAAAAGTGCATTACTGTACGCTTTCACCGTTCAGCAAATACATGTGTAGAAGCACAGCGCTAGCAGAATCGACCGTTTCTCGACGTTTTCTAACTCAGGGAACAATTTGCACACTTCTGAGATGCATTTGGGCACCTTTGTCAGAAATGAGTTTTTTGCCTAAAGAGACATGCCTATTTGCGCAGTAGTACAGATTCTGAGTATGTAACTGGGCTTGATGAAATCAGCATTTCTCTTGCTTCCCTGTGCGTAGGGAAGCTCAGTTTTAGTCACAGTAGCTCCCACAAGTGTCTCCTCAGTGTGTTCCCATTTCCTTAGAAACAGTGTATTTGCTGGGAGAAAAGTGCATTACTGTGCGCTTTCACCGTTCAGCAAATACATATATAGAAGCACAGCGCTAGCAGAAAAGACCGTTTCTCGACGTTTTCTAACTCAGGGAACAAGTTGCACACTTCTGAGATGCATTTGGGCAACTTTGTCAGAAATGAGTTTTTTGCCTAAAGAGACATGCCTATTTGCGCAGTAGTACAGATTCTGAGTATGTAACTGGGCTTGATGAAATCAGCATTTCTCTTGCTTCCCTGTGCGTAGGGAAGCTCAGTTTTAGTCACAGTAGCTCCCACAAGTGTCTCCTCAGTGTGTTCCCATTTCCTTAGAAACAGTGTATTTGCTGGGAGAAAAGTGCATTACTGTGCGCTTTCACCGTTCAGCAAATACATGTGTAGAAGCACAGCGCTAGCAGAATCGACCGTTTCTCGACGTTTTCTAACTCAGGGAACTAGTTGCACACTTCTGAGATGCATTTGGGCAACTTTGTCAGAAATGAGTTTTTTGCCTAAAGAGACATGCCTATTTGCACAGTAGTACAGATTCTGAGTATGTAACTGGGCTTGATGAAATCAGCATTTCTCTTGCTTCCCTGTGCGTAGGGAAGCTCAGTTTTAGTCACAGTAGCTCCCACAAGTGTCTCTTCAGTGTGTTCCCATTTCCATAGAAACAGTGTATTTGCTGGGAGAAAAGGGCATTACTGTGCGCTTTCACCGTTCAGCAAGTACATGTGTAGAAGCACAGCGTTAGCAGAAACGAATGTTTCTCGACGTTTTCTAACTCAGGGAACAAGTTGCACACTTCTGAGATGCATTTGGGCAACTTTGTCAGAAATGAGTTTTTTGCCTAAAGAGACATGCCTATTTGCGCAGTAGTACAGATTCTTAGTATGTAACTGGGCTTGATGAAATCAGCATTTCTCTTGCTTCCCTGTGCGTAGGGAAGCTCAGTTTTAGTCACAGTAGCTCCCACAAGTGTCTCTTCAGTGTGTTCCCATTTCCTTAGAAACAGTGTATTTGCTGGGAGAAAAGTGCATTACTGTGCGCTTTCACCGTTCAGCAAGTACATGTGTAGAAGCACAGCGTTAGCAGAAACGAATGTTTCTCGACGTTTTCTAACTCAGGGAACAAGTTGCACACATCTGAGATGCATTTGGGCAACTTTGTCAGAAATGAGTTTTTTGCCCACAGAGACATGCCTATTTGTGCAGTAGTACAGATTCTGAGTATGTAACTGGGCTTGACGAAATCAGCATTTCTCTTGCTTCCCTGTGCGTAGGGAAGCTCAGTTTTAGTCACCGTAGCTCCCACAAGTGTCTCCTCAGTGTGTTCCCATTTCCTTAGAAACAGTGTATTTGCTGGGAGAAAAGTGCATTACTGTGTGCTTTCACCGTTCAGCTAATACATGTGTAGAAGCACAGCGCTAGCAGAATCGACCGTTTCTCGACGTTTTCTAACTCAGAGAACAAGTTGCACACTTCTGAGATGCATTTGGGCAACTTTGTCAGAAATGAGTTTTTTGCCTACAGAGACATGCCTATTTGCGCAGTAGTACAGATTCTGAGTATGTAACTGGGCTTGATGAAATCAGCATTTCTCTTGCTTCCCTGTGCGTAGGGAACCTCAGTTTTAGTCACAGTAGCTCCCACATGTGTCTCCTCAGTGTTTTCCCATTTCCTTAAAAACAGTGTATTTGCTGGGAGAAAAGTGCATTACTGTGCGCTTTCACCGTTCAGCAAGTACTTGTGTAGAAGCACAGCGCTAGCAGAAACGACCGTTTCTCGACGTTTTCTAACTCAGGGAACAAGTTGCACACTTCTGAGATGCATTTGGGCAACATTGTCTGAAATGAGGTTTTTGCCTAAAGAGACATGCCTATTTGCGCAGTAGTACAAATTCTGAGTATGTAACTGGGCTTGATGAAATCAGCATTTCTCTTGATTCCCGGTGCGTAGGGAAGCTCAGTTTTAGTCACTGTAGATCCCACAAGTGTCTCCTCAGTGTGTTCCCATTTTTTTAGAAACAGTGTATTTGATGGGAGAAAAGTGCATTACTGTGCGCTTTCACCGTTCAGCAAATACATGTGTAGAAGCACAGCGCTAGCAGAAACGAACGTTTCTCGACGTTTTCTAACTCAGGGAACAAGTTGAACACTTCTGAGATGCATTTGGGCAACTTTGTCAGAAATGAGTTTTTTGCCTAAAGAGACATGCCTATTTGCGCAGTAGTACAGATTCTGAGTATGTAACTGGGCTTGATGAAATCAGCATTTCTCTTGCTTCCCTGTGCGTAGGGAAGCTCAGTTTTAGTCACAGTAGCTCCCACAAGTGTCTCCTCAGTGTGTTCCCATTTCCTTAGAAACAGTGTATTTGCTGGGAGAAAAGTGCATTACTGTACGCTTTCACCGTTCAGCAAATACATGTGTAGAAGCACAGCGCTAGCAGAATCGACCGTTTCTCGACGTTTTCTAACTCAGGGAACAATTTGCACACTTCTGAGATGCATTTGGGCACCTTTGTCAGAAATGAGTTTTTTGCCTAAAGAGACATGCCTATTTGCGCAGTAGTACAGATTCTGAGTATGTAACTGGGCTTGATGAAATCAGCATTTCTCTTGCTTCCCTGTGCGTAGGGAACCTCAGTTTTAGTCACAGTAGCTCCCACATGTGTCTCCTCAGTGTTTTCCCATTTCCTTAAAAACAGTGTATTTGCTGGGAGAAAAGTGCATTACTGTGCGCTTTCACCGTTCAGCAAGTACTTGTGTAGAAGCACAGCGCTAGCAGAAACGACCGTTTCTCGACGTTTTCTAACTCAGGGAACAAGTTGCACACTTCTGAGATGCATTTGGGCAACATTGTCTGAAATGAGGTTTTTGCCTAAAGAGATATGCCTATTTGCGCAGTAGTACAAATTCTGAGTATGTAACTGGGCTTGATGAAATCAGCATTTCTCTTGATTCCCGGTGCGTAGGGAAGCTCAGTTTTAGTCACTGTAGATCCCACAAGTGTCTCCTCAGTGTGTTCCCATTTTTTTAGAAACAGTGTATTTGATGGGAGAAAAGTGCATTACTGTGCGCTTTCACCGTTCAGCAAATACATGTGTAGAAGCACAGCGCTAGCAGAAACGAACGTTTCTCGACGTTTTCTAACTCAGGGAACAAGTTGAACACTTCTGAGATGCATTTGGGCAACTTTGTCAGAAATGAGTTTTTTGCCTAAAGAGACATGCCTATTTGCGCAGTAGTACAGATTCTGAGTATGTAACTGGGCTTGATGAAATCAGCATTTCTCTTGCTTCCCTGTGCGTAGGGAAGCTCAGTTTTAGTCACAGTAGCTCCCACAAGTGTCTCCTCAGTGTGTTCCCATTTCCTTAGAAACAGTGTATTTGCTGGGAGAAAAGTGCATTACTGTACGCTTTCACCGTTCAGCAAATACATGTGTAGAAGCACAGCGCTAGCAGAATCGACCGTTTCTCGACGTTTTCTAACTCAGGGAACAATTTGCACACTTCTGAGATGCATTTGGGCACCTTTGTCAGAAATGAGTTTTTTGCCTAAAGAGACATGCCTATTTGCGCAGTAGTACAGATTCTGAGTATGTAACTGGGCTTGATGAAATCAGCATTTCTCTTGCTTCCCTGTGCGTAGGGAAGCTCAGTTTTAGTCACAGTAGCTCCCACAAGTGTCTCCTCAGTGTGTTCCCATTTCCTTAGAAACAGTGTATTTGCTGGGAGAAAAGTGCATTACTGTGCGCTTTCACCGTTCAGCAAATACATATATAGAAGCACAGCGCTAGCAGAAAAGACCGTTTCTCGACGTTTTCTAACTCAGGGAACAAGTTGCACACTTCTGAGATGCATTTGGGCAACTTTGTCAGAAATGAGTTTTTTGCCTAAAGAGACATGCCTATTTGCGCAGTAGTACAGATTCTGAGTATGTAACTGGGCTTGATGAAATCAGCATTTCTCTTGCTTCCCTGTGCGTAGGGAAGCTCAGTTTTAGTCACAGTAGCTCCCACAAGTGTCTCCTCAGTGTGTTCCCATTTCCTTAGAAACAGTGTATTTGCTGGGAGAAAAGTGCATTACTGTGCGCTTTCACCGTTCAGCAAATACATGTGTAGAAGCACAGCGCTAGCAGAATCGACCGTTTCTCGACGTTTTCTAACTCAGGGAACAATTTGCACACTTCTGAGATGCATTTGGGCAACTTTGTCAGAAATGAGTTTTTTGCCTAAAGAGACATGCCTATTTGCGCAGTAGTACAGATTCTGAGTATGTAACTGGGCTTGATGAAATCAGCATTTCTCTTGCTTCCCTGTGCGTAGGTAAGCTCAGTTTTAGTCACAGTTGCTCCCACAAGTGTCTACTCAGTGTGTTCCCATTTCCTTAGAAACAGTGTATTTGCTGGGAGAAAAGTGCATTACTGTGAGCTTTCACTGTTCAGCAAGTACATGTGTAGAAGCACAGCGCTAGCAGAAACGAACGTTTCTCGACGTTTTCTAACTCAGGGAACAAGTTGCACACTTCTGAGATGCATTTGGGCAACTTTGTCAGAAATGAGTTTTTTGCCTTAAGAGACATGCCTATTTGCGCAGTAGTACAGATTCTGAGTATGTAACTGGGCTTGATGAAATCAGCATTTCTCTTGCTTCCCTGTGCGTAGGGAAGCTCAGTTTTAGTCACAGTAGTTCCCACAAGTGTCTCCCCCGTGTGTTCCCATTTCCTTAGAAACAGTGTATTTGCTGGGAGAAAAGTGCATTACTGTGCGCTTTCACCGTTCAGCAAGTACATGTGTAGAAGCACAGCGCTAGCAGAAACGACCGTTTCTCAATATTTTCTAACTCAGGGAACAAGTTGCACACTTCTGACATGCATTTGGGCAACTTTGTCAGAAATGAGTTTTTTGCCTACAGAGACATGCCTATTTGCGCAGTAGTACAGATTCTGAGTATGTAACTGGGCTTGATGAAATCAGCATTTCTCTTGCTTCCCTATGCGTAGGGAAGCTCAGTTTTAGTCACAGTAGCTCCCACAAGTGTCTCCTCAGTGTGTTCCCATTTCCTTAGAAACAGTGTATTTGCTGGGAGAAAAGTGCATTACTGTGCGCTTTCACCGTTCAGCAAATACATGTGTAGAAGCACAGCGCTAGCAGAATCGACCGTTTCTCGACGTTTTCTAACTCAGGGAACAATTTGCACACTTCTGAGATGCATTTGGGCAACTTTGTCAGAAATGAGGTTTTTGCCTAAAGAGACATGCCTATTTGCGCAGTAGTACAGATTCTGAGTATGTAACTGGGCTTGATGAAATCAGCATTTCTCTTGCTTCCCTGTGCGTAGGGAAGCTCAGTTTTAGTCACAGTTGCTCCCACAAGTGTCTCCTCAGTGTGTTCCCATTTCCTTAGAAACAGTGTATTTGCTGGGAGAAAAGTGCATTACTGTGCGCTTTCACCGTTCAGCAAATACATGTGTAGAAGCACAGCGCTAGCAGAAACGAACGTTTCTCGACGTTTTCTAACTCAGGGAACAAGTTGCACACTTCTGAGATGCATTTGGGCAACTTTGTCTGAAATGATTTTTTTGCCTAAAGAGACATGCCTATTTGCGCAGTAGTACAGATTCTGAGTATGTAACTGGGCTTGATGAAATCAGCATTTCTCTTGCTTCCCTGTGCGTAGGGAAGCTCAGTTTTAGTCACAGTAGCTCCCACAATTGTCTCCTCAGTGTGTTCCCATTTCCTTCGAAACAGTGTATTTGCTGGGAGAAAAGTGCATTACTGTGAGCTTTCACTGTTCAGTAAGTACATGTGTAGAAGCACAGCGCTAGCAGAAACGAACGTTTCTCGACGTTTTCTAACTCAGGGAACAAGTTGGACACTTCTGAGATGCATTTGGGCAACTTTGTCAGAAATGAGTTTTTTGCCTAAAGAGACATACCTATTTGCGCAGTAGTACAGATTCTTAGTATGTAACTGGGCTTGATGAAATCAGCATTTCTCTTGCTTCCCTGTGCGTAGGGAACCTCAGTTTTAGTCACAGTAGCTCCCACATGTGTCTCCTCAGTGTTTTCCCATTTCCTTAGAAACAGTGTATTTGCTGGGAGAAAAGTGCATTACTGTGCGCTTTCACCGTTCAGCAAGTACTTGTGTAGAAGCACAGCGCTAGCAGAAACGACCGTTTCTCGACGTTTTCTAACTCAGGGAACAAGTTGCACACTTCTGAGATGCATTTGGGCAACTTTGTCAGAAATGAGTTTTTTGCCTAAAGAAACATGCCTATTTGCGCAGTAGTACAGATTCTGAGTATGTAACTGGGCTGGATGAAATCAGCATTTCTCTTGCTTCCCTGTGCGTAGGGAAGCTCAATTTTAGTCACAGTAGCTCCCACAAGTGTCTCCTCAGTGTGTTCCCATTTCCTTAGAAACAGTGTATTTGCTGGGAGAAAAGTGCATTACTGTGCGCTTTCACCGTTCAGCAAGTACATGTGTAGAAGCACAGCGCTAGCAGAAACGACCGTTTCTCGAGGTTTTCTAACTCAGGGAACAAGTTGCACACTTCTGAGATGCATTTGGGCAACTTTGTCTGAAATGAGTTTTTTGCCTAAAGAGACATGCCTATTTGCGCAGTAGTACAAATTCTGAGTATGTAACTGGGCTTGATGAAATCAGCATTTCTCTTGCTTCCCGGTGCGTAGGGAAGCTCAGTTTTAGTCACTGTAGATCCCAGAAGTGTCTCCTCAGTGTGTTCCCATTTCCTTAGAAACTGTGTATTTGCTGGGAGAAAAGTGCACTACTGTGCGCTTTCACCGTTCAGCAAATACATGTGTAGAAGCACAGCGCTAGCAGAATCGACCGTTTCTCGACGTTTTCTAACTCAGGGAACAATTTGCACACTTCTGAGATGCATTTGGGCAACTTTGTCAGAAATGAGGTTTTTGCCTAAAGAGACATGCCTATTTGCGCAGTAGTACAGATTCTGAGTATGTAACTGGGCTTGATGAAATCAGCATTTCTCTTGCTTCCCTGTGCGTAGGGAAGCTCAGTTTTAGTCACAGTTGCTCCCACAAGTGTCTCCTCAGTGTGTTCCCATTTCCTTAGAAACAGTGTATTTGCTGGGAGAAAAGTGCATTACTGTGCGCTTTCACCGTTCAGCAAATACATGTGTAGAAGCACAGCGCTAGCAGAAACGAACGTTTCTCGACGTTTTCTAACTCAGGGAACAAGTTGCACACTTCTGAGATGCATTTGGGCAACTTTGTCTGAAATGATTTTTTTGCCTAAAGAGACATGCCTATTTGCGCAGTAGTACAGATTCTGAGTATGTAACTGGGCTTGATGAAATCAGCATTTCTCTTGCTTCCCTGTGCGTAGGGAAGCTCAGTTTTAGTCACAGTAGCTCCCACAATTGTCTCCTCAGTGTGTTCCCATTTCCTTCGAAACAGTGTATTTGCTGGGAGAAAAGTGCATTACTGTGAGCTTTCACTGTTCAGTAAGTACATGTGTAGAAGCACAGCGCTAGCAGAAACGAACGTTTCTCGACGTTTTCTAACTCAGGGAACAAGTTGGACACTTCTGAGATGCATTTGGGCAACTTTGTCAGAAATGAGTTTTTTGCCTAAAGAGACATACCTCTTTGCGCAGTAGTACAGATTCTTAGTATGTAACTGGGCTTGATGAAATCAGCATTTCTCTTGCTTCCCTGTGCGTAGGGAACCTCAGTTTTAGTCACAGTAGCTCCCACATGTGTCTCCTCAGTGTTTTCCCATTTCCTTAGAAACAGTGTATTTGCTGGGAGAAAAGTGCATTACTGTGCGCTTTCACCGTTCAGCAAGTACTTGTGTAGAAGCACAGCGCTAGCAGAAACGACCGTTTCTCGACGTTTTCTAACTCAGGGAACAAGTTGCACACTTCTGAGATGCATTTGGGCAACTTTGTCAGAAATGAGTTTTTTGCCTAAAGAAACATGCCTATTTGCGCAGTAGTACAGATTCTGAGTATGTAACTGGGCTGGATGAAATCAGCATTTCTCTTGCTTCCCTGTGCGTAGGGAAGCTCAGTTTTAGTCACAGTAGCTCCCACAAGTGTCTCCTCAGTGTGTTCCCATTTCCTTAGAAACAGTGTATTTGCTGGGAGAAAAGTGCATTACTGTGCGCTTTCACCGTTCAGCAAGTACATGTGTAGAAGCACAGCGCTAGCAGAAACGACCGTTTCTCGAGGTTTTCTAACTCAGGGAACAAGTTGCACACTTCTGAGATGCATTTGGGCAACTTTGTCTGAAATGAGTTTTTTGCCTAAAGAGACATGCCTATTTGCGCAGTAGTACAAATTCTGAGTATGTAACTGGGCTTGATGAAATCAGCATTTCTCTTGCTTCCCGGTGCGTAGGGAAGCTCAGTTTTAGTCACTGTAGATCCCAGAAGTGTCTCCTCAGTGTGTTCCCATTTCCTTAGAAACTGTGTATTTGCTGGGAGAAAAGTGCACTACTGTGCGCTTTCACCGTTCAGCAAATACATGTGTAGAAGCACAGCGCTAGCAGAAACGAACGTTTCTCGACGTTTTCTAACTCAGGGAACAAGTTGCACACTTCTGAGATGCATTTGGGCAACTTTGTCAGAAATGAGTTTTTTGCCTAAAGAGACATGCCTATTTGCGCAGTAGTACAGATTCTTAGTATGTAACTGGTCTTGATGAAATCAGCATTTCTCTTGCTTCCCTGTGCGTAGGGAAGCTCAGTTTTAGTCACAGTAGCTCCCACAAGTGTCTCTTCAGTGTGTTCCCATTTCCTTAGAAACAGTGTATTTGCTGGGAGAAAAGTGCATTACTGTGCGCTTTCACCGTTCAGCAAGTACATGTGTAGAAGCACAGCGCTAGCAGAAACGAACATTTCTCGACGTTTTCTAACTCAGGGAACAAGTTGCAAACTTCTGAGATGCATTTGGGCAACTTTGTCAGAAAGGAGTTTTTTGCCTACAGAGACATGCCTATTTGCGCAGTAGTACAGATTCTGAGTATGTAACTGGGCTTGACGAAATCAGCATTTCTCTTGCTTCCCTGTGCGTAGGGAAGCTCAGTTTTAGTCACCGTAGCTCCCACAAGTGTCTCCTCAGTGTGTTCCCATTTCCTTAGAAACAGTGTATTTGCTGGGAGAAAAGTGCATTACTGTGCGCTTTCACCGTTCAGCAAGTACATGTGTAGATGCACAGCGCTAGCAGAAACGCACGTTTCTCGACGTTTTCTAACTCAGGGAACAGGTTGCACACTTCTGAGATGCATTTGGGCAACTTTGTCAGAAATGAGTTTTTTGCCTAAGGAGACATGCCTATTTGCGCAGTAGTACAGATTCTGAGTATGTAACTGGGCTTGATGAAATCAGCATTTCTCTTGCTTCCCTGTGCGTAGGGAAGCTCAGTTTTAGTCACAGTAGCTCCCACAAGTGTCTCCTCAGTGTGTTCCCATTTCCTTAGAAACAGTGTATTTGCTGGGAGAAAAGTGCATTACTGTGCGCTTTAACCGTTCAGCAAATACATGTGTAGAAGCACAGCGCTAGCAGAATCGACCGTTTCTCGACGTTTTCTAACTCAGGGAACAAGTTGCACACTTCTGAGATGCATTTGGGCACCTTTGTCAGAAATGAGTTTTTTTCCTAAAGAGACATGCCTATTTGCGCAGTAGTACAGATTCTGAGTATGTAACTGGGCTTGATGAAATCAGCATTTCTCTTGCTTCCCTGTGCGTAGGGAAGCTCAGTTTTAGTCACAGTAGCTCCCACAAGTGTCTCCTCAGTGTGTTCCCATTTCCTTAGAAACAGTGTATATGCTGGGAGAAAAGTGCATTACTGTGCGCTTTCACCGTTCAGCAAATACATGTGTAGAAGCACAGCGCTAGCAGAATCGACCGTTTCTCGACGTTTTCTAACTCAGGGAACAAGTTGCACACTTCTGAGATGCATTTGGGCAACTTTGTCAGAAATGAGTTTTTTGCCTAAAGAGACATGCCTATTTGCGCAGTAGTACAGATTCTGAGTATGTAACTGGGCTTGATGAAATCAGCATTTCTCTTGCTTCCCTGTGCGTAGGGAAGCTCAGTTTTAGTCACAGTAGCTCCCAGAAGTGTCTCCTCAGTGTGTTCCCATTTCCTTAGAAACAGTGTATTTGCTGGGAGAAAAGTGCATTACTGTGCGCTTTCACCGTTCAGCTAGTACATGTGAAGAAGCACAGCGCTAGCAGAAACGACCGTTTCTCGACGTTTTCTAACTCAGGGAACAAGTTGCACACTTCTGAGATGCATTTGGGCAACTTTGTCTGAAATGAGGTTTTTGCCTAAAGAGACATGCCTATTTGCGCAGTAGTACAAATTCTGAGTATGTAACTGGGCTTGATGAAATCAGCATTTCTCTTGCTTCCCGGTGCGTAGGGAAGCTCAGTTTTAGTCACTGTAGATCCCACAAGTGTCTCCTCAGTGTGTTCCCATTTCCTTAGAAACAGTGTATTTGCTGGGAGAAAAGTGCATTACTGTGCGCTTTCACCGTTCAGCAAATACATGTGTAGAAGCACAGCGCTAGCAGAAACGACCGTTTCTCGACATTTTCTAACTCAGAGAACAAGTTGCACACTTCTGAGATGCATTTGGGCAACTTTGTCAGAAATGAGTTTTTTGCCTACAGAGACATGCCTATTTGCGCAGTAGTACAGATTCTGAGTATGTAACTGGGCTTGATGAAATCAGCATTTCTCTTGCTTCCCTGTGCGTAGGGAACCTCAGTTTTAGTCACAGTAGCTCCCACATGTGTCTCCTCAGAGTTTTCCCATTTCCTTAGAAACAGTGTATTTGCTGGGAGAAAAGTGCATTACTGTGCGCTTTCACCGTTCAGCAAGTACTTGTGTAGAAGCACAGCGCTAGCAGAAACGACCGTTTCTCGACGTTTTCTAACTCAGGGAACAAGTTGCACACTTCTGAGATGCATTTGGGCAACTTTGTCTGAAATGAGGTTTTTGCCTAAAGAGACATGCCTATTTGCGCAGTAGTACAAATTCTGAGTATGTAACTGGGCTTGATGAAATCAGCATTTCTCTTGCTTCCCGGTGCGTAGGGAAGCTCAGTTTTAGTCACATTAGCTCCCACAAGTGTCTCCTCAGTGTGTTCCCATTTCCTTAGAAACAGTGTATTTGCTGGGAGAAAAGTGCACTGCTGTGCGCTTTCACCGTTCAGCAAGTACATGTGTAGAAGCACAGCGCTAGCAGAAACGACCGTTTCTCGACGTTTTCTAACTCAGGGAACAAGTTGCACACTTCTGAGATGCATTTGGGCAACTTTGTCAGAAATGAGTTTTTTGCCTAAAGAGACATGCCTATTTGCGCAGTAGTACAGATTCTTAGTATGTAACTGGGCTTGATGAAATCAGCATTTCTCTTGCTTCCCTGTGCGTAGTGAAGCTCAGTTTTAGTCACAGTAGCTCCCACAAGTGTCTCTTCAGTGTGTTCCCATTTCCTTAGAAACAGTGTATTTGCTGGGAGAAAAGTGCATTACTGTGCGCTTTAACCGTTCAGCAAGTACATGTGTAGAAGCACAGCGCTAGCAGAAACGAACATTTCTCGAAGTTTTCTAACTCAGGGAACAAGTTGCACACTTCTGAGATGCATTTGGGCAACTTTGTCAGAAAGGAGTTTTTTGCCTACAGAGACATGCCTATTTGCGCAGTAGTACAGATTCTGAGTATGTAATTGGGCTTGATGAAATCAGCATTTCTCTTGCTTCCCTGTGCGTAGGGAAGCTCAGCTTTAGTCACAGTAGCTCCCACAAGTGTCTCCTCAGTGTGTTCCCATTTCCTTAGAAACAGTGTATTTGCTGGGAGAAAAGTGCATTACTGTGCGCTTTCACCGTTCAGCAAGTACATGTGTAGATGCACAGTGCTAGCAGAAACGCACGTTTCTCGACGTTTTCTAACTCAGAGAACAAGTTGCACACTTCTGAGATGCATTTGGGCAACTTTGTCAGAAATGAGTTTTTTGCCTAAAGAGACATGCCTATTTGCGCAGTAGTACAGATTCTGAGTATGTAACTGGGCTTGATGAAATCAGCATTTCTCTTGCTTCCCTGTGCGTAGGGAAGCTCAGTTTTAGTCACAGTAGCTCCCACAAGTGTCTACTCAGTGTGTTCCCATTTCCTTAGAAACAGTGTATTTGCTGGGAGAAAAGTGCATTACTGTGCGCTTTCACCGTTCAGCAAGTACATGTGTAGAAGCACAGCGCTAGCAGAAACGACCGTTTCTCGACGTTTTCTAACTCAGGGAACAAGTTGCACACTTCTGAGATGCATTTGGGCAACTTCGTCAGAAATGAGTTTTTTGCCTAAGGAGACATGCCTATTTGCGCAGTAGTACAGATTCTGAGTATGTAACTGGGCTTGATGAAATCAGCATTTCTCTTGCTTCCCTGTGCGTAGGGAAGCTCAGTTTTAGTCACAGTAGCTCCCACAAGTGTCTCCTCAGTGTGTTCCCATTTCCTTAGAAACAGTGTATTTGCTGGGAGAAAAGTGCATTACTGTGCGCTTTCACCGTTCACCAAATACATGTGTAGAAGCACAGCGCTAGCAGAATCGACCGTTTCTCGACGTTTTCTAACTCAGGGAACAAGTTGCACACTTCTGAGATGCATTTGGGCACCTTTGTCAGAAATGAGTTTTTTGCCTAAAGAGACATGCCTATTTGCGCAGTAGTACAGATTCTGAGTATGTAACTGGGCTTGATGAAATCAGCATTTCTCTTGCTTCCCTGTGCGTAGGGAAGCTCAGTTTTAGTCACAGTAGCTCCCACAAGTGTCTCCTCAGTGTGTTCCCATTTCCTTAGAAACAGTGTATTTGCTGGGAGAAAAGTGCATTACTGTGAGCTTTCACCGTTCAGCAAATACATGTGTAGAAGCACAGCGCTAGCAGAATCGACCGTTTCTCGACGTTTTCTAACTCAGGGAACAATTTGCACACTTCTGAGATGCATTTGAGCAACTTTGTCAGAAATGAGTTTTTTGCCTAAAGAGACATGCCTATTTGCGCAGTAGTACAGATTCTGAGTATGTAGCTGGGCTTGATGAAATCAGCATTTCTCTTGCTTCCCTGTGCGTAGGGAAGCTCAGTTTTAGTCACAGTAGCTCCCACAATTGTCTCCTCAGTGTGTTCCCATTTCCTTAGAAACAGTGTATTTGCTGGGAGAAAAGTACATTACTGTGCGCTTTCAACGTTCAGCAAGTACATGTGTAGAAGCACAGCGCTAGCAGAAATGACCCTTTCTCGACGTTTTCTAACTCAGGGAAGAAGTTGCACACTTCTGAGATGCATTTGGGCAACTTTGTCAGAAATGAGTTTTTTGCCTAAAGAGACATGCCTATTTGCGCAGTAGTACAGATTCTGAGTATGTAACTGGGCTTGATGAAATCAGCATTTCTCTTGCTTCCCTGTGCGTAGGGAAGCTCAGTTTTAGTCACAGTAGCTCCCAGAAGTGTCTCCTCAGTGTGTTCCCTTTTTCTTAGAAACAGTGTATTTGCTGGGAGAAAAGTGCATTACTGTGCGCTTTCACCGTTCAGCTAGAACATGTGTAGAAGCACAGCGCTAGCAGAAACGACCGTTTCTCGACGTTTTCTAACTCAGGGAACAAGTTGCACACTTCTGAGATGCATTTGGGCAACTTTGTCTGAAATGAGGTTTTTGCCTAAAGAGACATGCCTATTTGCGCAGTAGTACAAATTCTGAGTATGTAACTGGGCTTGGTGAAATCAGCATTTCTCTTGCTTCCCGGTGCGTAGGGAAGCTCAGTTTTAGTCACTGTAGATCCCACAAGTGTCTCCTCAGTGTGTTCCCACTTCCTTAGAAACAGTGTATTTGATGGGAGAAAAGTGCATTACTGTTTGCTTTCACCGTTCAGCAAATACATGTGTAGAAGCACAGCGCTAGCAGAAACGAACGTTTCTCGACGTTTTCTAACTCAGGGAAAAAGTTGCACACTTCTGAGATGCATTTGGGCAACTTTGTCAGAAATGAGTTTTTTGCCTAAAGAGACATGCCTATTTGCGCAGTAGTACAGATTCTGAGTATGTAACTGGGCTTGATGAAATCAGCATTTCTCTTGCTTCCCTGTGCGTAGGGAAGCTCAGCTTTAGTCACAGTAGCTCCCACAAGTGTCTCCTCAGTGTGTTCCCATTTCCTTAGAAACAGTGTATTTGCTGGGAGAAAGGTGCTTTACTGTGCGCTTTCACCGTTCAGCAAGTACATGTGTAGAAGCACAGCGCTAGCAGAAACGATCGTTTCTCGAGGTTTTCTAACTCAGGGAACAAGTTGCACACTTCTGAGATGCATTTGGGCAACTTTGTCAGAAATGAGTTTTTTGCCTAAAGAGACATGCCTATTTGCGCAGTAGTACAGATTCTGAGTATGTAACTGGGCTTGATGAAATCAGCATTTCTCTTGCTTCCCTGTGCGTAGGGAAGCTCAGTTTTAATCACAGTAGCTCCCACAAGTGTCTCCTCAGTGTGTTCCCATTTCCTTAGAAACAGTGTATTTGCTGGGAGAAAAGTGCATTACTGTGCGCTTTCACCGTTCAGCAAATACATGTGTAGAAGCACAGCGCTAGCAGAATCGACCGTTTCTCGACGTTTTCTAACTCAGGGAACAAGTTGCACACTTCTGAGATGCATTTGGGCACCTTTGTCAGAAATGAGTTTTTTGCCTAAAGAGACATGCCTATTTGCGCAGTAGTACAGATTCTGAGTATGTAACTGGGCTTGATGAAATCAGCATTTGTCTTGCTTCCCTGTGCGTAGGGAAGCTCAGTTTTAGTCACAGTAGCTCCCACAAGTGTCTCCTCAGTGTGTTCCCATTTCCTTAGAAACAGTGTATTTGCTGGGAGAAAAGTGCATTACTGTGGGCTTTCACCGTTCAGCAATACATGTGTAGAAGCACAGCGCTAGCAGAATCGACCATTTCTCGACGTTTTCTAACTCAGGGAACAATTTGCACACTTCTGAGATGCATTTGGGCAACTTTGTCAGAAATGAGGTTTTTGCCTAAAGAGACATGCCTATTTGCGCAGTAGTACAGATTCTGAGTATGTAACTGGGCTTGATGAAATCAGCATTTCTCTTGCTTCCCTGTGCGTAGGGAAGCTCAGTTTTAGTCACAGTTGCTCCCACAAGTGTCTCCTCAGTGTGTTCCCATTTCCTTAGAAACAGTGTATTTGCTGGGAGAAAAGTGCATTACTGTGTGCTTTCACCGTTCAGCAAATACATGTATAGAAGCTCAGCGCTAGCAGAAAAGACCGTTTCTCGAAGTTTTCTAACTCAGGGAACAAGTTGCACACTTCTGAGATGCATTTGGGCAACTTTGTCAGAAATGAGTTTTTTGCCTACAGAGACATGCCTATTTGCGCAGTAGTACAGATTCTGAGTATGTAACTGGGCTGGATGAAATCAGCATTTCTCTTGCTTCCCTGTGCGTAGGGAAGCTCAGTTTTAGTCACAGTAGCTCCCACAAGTGTCTCCTCAGTGTGTTCCCATTTCCTTAGAAACAGTGTATTTGCTGGGAGAAAAGTGCATTACTATGAGCTTTCACTGTTCAGCAAGTACATGTGTAGAAGCACAGCGCTAGCAGAAACGAACGTTTCTCGACGTTTTCTAACTCAGGGAACAAGTTGCACACTTCTGAGATGCATTTGGGCAACTTTGTCAGAAATGAGTTTTTTGCCTACAGAGACATGCCTATTTGCGCAGTAGTACAGATTCTGAGTATGTAACTGGGCTTGATGAAATCAGCATTTCTCTTGCTTCCCTGTGCGTAGGGAAGCTCAGTTTTAGTCACAGTAGTTCCCACAAGTGTCTCCTCAGTGTGTTCCCATTTCCTTAGAAACAGTGTATTTGCTGGGAGAAAAGTGCATTACTGTGCGCTTTCACCGTTCAGCAAGTACATGTGTAGAAGCACAGCGCTAGCAGAAACGACCGTTTCTCGACGTTTTCTAACTCAGGGAACAAGTTGCACACTTCTGAGATGCATTTGGGCAACTTTGTCAGAAATGAGTTTTTTGCCTAAGGAGACACTCCTATTTGCGCAGTAGTACAGATTCTGAGTATGTAACTGGGCTTGATGAAATCAGCATTTCTCTTGCTTCCCTGTGCGTAGGGAAGCTCAGTTTTAGTCACAGTAGCTCCCACAAGTGTCTCCTCAGTGTGTTCCCATTTCCTTAGAAACAGTGTATTTGCTGGGAGAAAAGTGCATTACTGTGCGCTTTCACCGTTCAGCAAATACATGTGTAGAAGCACAGCGCTAGCAGAATCGACCGTTTCTCGACGTTTTCTTTCTCAGGGAACAAGTTGCACACTTCTGAGATGCATTTGGGCACCTTTGTCAGAAATGAGTTTTTTGCCTAAAGAGACATGCCTATTTGCGCAGTAGTACAGATTCTGAGTATGTAACTGGGCTTGATGAAATCAGCATTTCTCTTAATTCCCTGTGCGTAGGGAAGCTCAGTTTTAGTCACAGTAGCTCCCACAAGTGTCTCCTCAGTGTGTTCCCATTTCCTTAGAAACAGTGTATTTGCTGGGAGAAAAGTGCATTACTGTGCGCTTTCACCGTTCAGCAAATACATGTGTAGAAGCACAGCGCTAGCAGAATCGACCGTTTCTCGACGTTTTCTAACTCAGGGAACAATTTGCACACTTCTGAGATGCATTTGGGCACCTTGGTCAGAAATGAGTTTTTTGCCTAAAGAGACATGCCTATTTGCGCAGTAGTACAGATTCTGAGTATGTAACTGGGCTGGATGAAATCAGCATTTCTCTTGCTTCCCTGTGCGTAGGGAAGCTCAGTTTTAGTCACAGTAGCTCCCAGAAGTGTCTCCTCAGTGTGTTCCCATTTCTTTAGAAACAGTGTATTTGCTGGGAGAAAAGTGCATTACTGTGCGCTTTCACCGTTCAGCTAGTACATGTGTAGAAGCACAGCGCTAGCAGAAACGACCGTTTCTCGACGTTTTCTAACTCAGGGAACAAGTTGCACACTTCTGAGATGCATTTGGGCAACTTTGTCTGAAATGAGTTTTTTGCCTACAGAGACATGCCTATTTGCGCAGTAGTACAGATTCTGAATATGTAACTGGGCTTGATGAAATCAGCATTTCTCTTGCTTCCCGGTGCATAGGGAAGCTCAGTTTTAGTCACTGTAGATCCCACAAGTGTCTCCTCAGTGTGTTCCCATTTCCTTAGAAACAGTGTATTTGCTGGGAGAAAAGTGCATTACTGTGCGCTTTCACCGTTCAGCAAATACATGTGTAGAAGCACAGCGCTAGCAGAAACGAACGTTTCTCGACGTTTTCTAACTCAGGGAACAAGTTGCACACTTCTGAGATGCATTTGGGCAACTTTGTCAGAAATGAGTTTTTTGCCTAAAGAGACATGCCTATTTGCGCAGTAGTACAGATTCTGAGTATGTAACTGGGCTTGATGAAATCAGCATTTCTCTTGCTTCCCTGTGCGTAGGGAAGCTCAGTTTTAGTCACAGTAGCTCCCACAAGTGTCTCCTCAGTGTGTTCCCATTTCCTTAGAAACACTGTATTTGCTGGGAGAAAAGTGCATTACTGTGCGCTTTCACCGTTCAGCTAGTACATGTGTAGAAGCACAGCGCTAGCAGAAACGACCGTTTCTCGACGTTTTCTAACTCAGGGAACAAGTTGCACACTTCTGAGATGCATTTGGGCACCTTTGTCAGAAATGAGTTTTTTGCCTAAAGAGACATGCCTATTTGCGCAGTAGTACAGATTCTGAGTATGTAACTGGGCTTGATGAAATCAGCATTTCTCTTGCTTCCCTGTGCGTAGGGAAGCTCAGTTTTAGTCACAGTAGCTCCCACAAGAGTCTCCTCAGTGTGTTCCCATTTCCTTAGAAACAGTGTATTTGCTGGGAGAAAAGTGCATTACTGTGTGCATTCACCGTTCTGCAAATACATGTGTAGAAGCACAGCGCTAGCAGAAACGACCGTTTCTCGACATTTTCTAACTCAGGGAACAAGTTGCACACTTCTGAGATGCATTTGGGCAACTTTGTCAGAAATGAGTTTTTTGCCTAAAGAGACATGCCTATTTGCGCAGTAGTACAGATTCAGAGTATGTAAATGGGCTTGATGAAATCAGCATTTCTCTTGCTTCCCTGTGCGTAGGGAAGCTCAGTTTTAGTCACAGTAGCTCCCACATTTGTCTCCTCAGTGTGTTCCCATTTCCTTAGAAACAGTGTATTTGCTGGGAGAAAAGTGCATTACTGTGCGCTTTCACCGTTCAGCAAATACAGGTGTAGAAGCACAGCGCTGGCAGAAACGACCGTTTCTCGATGTTTTCTAACTCCTGGAACAAGTGGCACACTTCTGAGATGCATTTGGGCAACTTTATCAGAAATGAGTTTTTTGCCTACAGAGACATGCCTATTTGAGCAGTAGTACAGATTCTGAGTATGTAACTGGGCTTGATGAAATCAGCATTTCTCTTGCTTCCCTGTGCGTAGGGAAGCTCAGTTTTAGTCACAGTAGCTCCCACAAGTGTCTCCTCAGTGTGTTCCCATTTCCTTAGAAACAGTGTATTTGCTGGGAGAAAAGTGCATTACTGTGCGCTTTCACCGTTCAGCAAATACAGGTGTAGAAGCACAGCGCTGGCAGAAACGACCGTTTCTCGATGTTTTCTAACTCAGGGCACAAGTGGCACACTTCTGAGATGCATTTGGGCAACTTTATCAGAAATGAGTTTTTTGCCTACAGAGACATGCCTATTTGAGCAGTAGTACAGATTCTGAGTATGTAAATGGGCTTG
Source organism: Acomys minous (assembly GCF_964271855.1). Classification (NCBI taxonomy): domain Eukaryota; kingdom Metazoa; phylum Chordata; class Mammalia; order Rodentia; family Muridae; genus Acomys; species Acomys minous. The sequence continues at coordinate 160,966 of NW_028182134.1, forward strand.
ATGAAATCAGCATTTCTCTTACTTCCCTGTGCGTAGGGAAGATCAGTTTTAGTCACAGTAGCTCCCACAAGTGTCTCCTCAGTGTGTTCCCATTTCCTTAGAAACAGTGTATTTGCTGGGAGAAAAGTGCATTACTGTGCGCTTTCATGGTTCAGCAAATACATGTGTAGAAGCACAGCGCTAGCAGAATCGACCGTTTCTCGACGTTTTCTAACTCAGGGAACAAGTTGCACACTTCTGAGATGCATTTGGGCAACTTTGTCAGAAATGAGTTTTTTGCCTACAGAGACATGCCTATTTGCGCAGTAGTACAGATTCTGAGTATGTAACTGGGCTTGATGAAATCAGAATTTCTCTAGCTTCCCTGTGCGTAGGGAAGCTCAGCTTTAGTCACAGTAGCTCCCACAAGTGTCTCCTCAGTGTGTTCCCAGTTCCTTAGAAACAGTGTATTTGCTGGGAGAAAAGTGCATTACTGTACGCTTTCACCGTTCAGCGAATACATGTGTAGAAGCACAGCGCTAGCTGAAACGACCGTTTCTCGATTTTTTCTAACTCAGGGAACAAGTTGCACACTTCTGAGATGCATTTGGGCAACTTTGTCAGAAATGAGTTTTTTGCCTAAAGAGACATGCCTATTTGCGCAGTAGTACAGATTATGAGTATGTAACTGGGCTTGATGAAATCAGCATTTCTCTTGCTTCCCTGTGCGTAGGGAAGCTCAGTTTTAGTCACAGTTGCTCCCACAAGTGTCTCCTCAGTGTGTTCCCATTTCCTTAGAAACAGTGTATTTGCTGGGAGAAAAGTGCATTACTGTGCGCTTTCACCATTCTGCAAGTACATGTGTAGAAGCACAGCGCTAGCAGAAACGACCGTTTCTCGACGTTTTCTAACTCAGGGAACAAGTTGCACACTTCTGAGATGCATTTGGGCAACTTTGTCAGAAATGAGTTTTTTGCCTACAGAGACATGCCTATTTGCGCAGTAGTACAGATTCTGAGTATGTAACTGGGCTTGATGAAATCAGCATTTCTCTTGCTTCCCTGTGCGTAGGGAAGCTCAGTTTTAGTCACAGTAGCTCCCACAAGTGTCTCCTCAGTGTGTTCCCAGTTCCTTAGAAACAGTGTATTTGCTGGGAGAAAAGTGCATTACTGTGCGCTTTCACTGTTCAGCAAGTACATGTGTAGAAGCACAGCGCTAGCAGAAACGAACGTTTCTCGACGTTTTCTAACTCAGGGAACAAGTTGCACACTTCTGAGATGCATTTGGGCAACTTTGTCATAAATGAGTTTTTTGCCTTAAGAGACATGCCTATTTGCGCAGTAGTACAGATTCTGAGTATGTAACTGGGCTTGATGAAATCAGCATTTCTCTTGCTTCCCTGTGCGTAGGGAAGCTCAGTTTTAGTCACAGTAGCTCCCACAAGTGTCTACTCAGTGTGTTCCCATTTCCTTAGAAACAGTGTATTTGCTGGGAGAAAAGTGCATTACTGTGCGCTTTCACCGTTCACCAAATACATGTGTAGAAGCACAGCGCTAGCAGAAACAACCGTTTCTCGACGTTTTCTAACTCCAGGAACAAGTTGCACACTTCTGAGATGCATTTGGGCAACTTTGTCAGAAATGAGTTTTTTGCCTAAAGAGACATGCCTATTTGCGCAGTAGTACAGATTCTGAGTATGTAAATGGGCTTGATGAAATCAGCATTTCTCTTGCTTCCCTGTGCGTAGGGAAGCTCAGTTTTAGTCACAGTAGCTCCCACAAGTGTCTCCTCAGTGTGTTCCCATTTCCTTAGAAACAGTGTATTTGCTGGGAGAAAAGTGCATCACTGTGCACTTTCACCGTTCAGCAAATACATGTGTAGAAGCACAGCACTAGCAGAAACGAACGTTTCTCAACGTTTTCTAACTCAGGGAACAAGTTGCACAATTCTGAGATGCATTTGGGCAACTTTGTCAGAAATGAGTTTTTTGCCTACAGAGACATGCCTATTTGCGCAGTAGTACAGATTCTGAGTATGTACCTGGGCTTGATGAAATCAGCATTTCTCTTGCTTCCCTGTGCGTAGGGAAGCTCAGTTTTAGTCACAGTAGCTCCCACAAGTGTCTCCTCAGTGTGTTCCCATTTCCTTAGAAACAGTGTATTTGCTGGGAGAAAAGTGCATCACTGTGTGCTTTCACCGTTCAGCAAATACATGTGTAGAAGCACAGCACTAGCAGAAACGAACGTTTCTCGACGTTTTCTAACTCAGGGAACAAGTTGCACAATTTTGAGATGCATTTGGGCAACTTTTTCAGAAATGAGTTTTTTCCCTACAGAGACATGCCTATTTGCACAGTAGTACAGATTCTGAGTATGTAACTGGGCTTGATGAATCAGCATTTCTCTTGCTTCCCAGTGCGTAGGGAAGCTCAGTTTAATCACAGTAGCTCCCACAAGTGTCTCCTCAGTGTGTTCCCATTTCCTTAGAAACAGTGTGTTTGCTGGGAGAAAAGTGCATTACTGTGCGCTTTCACCGTTCAGCAAATACATGTGTATAAGCACAGCGCTAGCAGAAACGACCGTTTCTCGACGTTTTCTAACTCAGGGAACAGGTTGGACACTTCTGAGATGCATTTGGGCAACTTTGTCCGAAATGAGTTTTTTGCCTACAGAGACATGCCTACTTGCGCAGTAGTACAGATTCTGAGTATGTAACTGGGCTTGATGAAATCAGCATTTCTCTTGCTTCCCTGTGCGTAGGGAATCTCAGTTTTAGTCACAGTAGCTCCCACAAGTGTCTCCTCAGTGTGTTCCCATTTCCTTAGAAACAGTGTATTTGCTGGGAGAAAAGTGCATCACTGTGCGCTTTCACCGTTCAGCAAATACATGTGTAGAAGCACAGCACTAGCAGAAACGAACGTTTCTCGACGTTTTCTAACTCAGGGAACAAGTTGCACAATTTTGAGATGCATTTGGGCACCTTTTTCAGAAATGAGTTTTTTGCCTACAGAGACATGCCTATTTGCGCAGTAGTACAGATTCTGAGTATGTAACTGGGCTTGATGAAATCAGCATTTCTCTTGCTTCCCAGTGCGTAGGGAAGCTCAGTTTTAGTCACAGTAGCTCCCACAAGTGTCTCCTCAGTGTGTTCCCATTTCCTTAGAAACAGTGTGTTTGCTGGGAGAAAAGTGCATTACTGTGCGCTTTCACCGTTCAGCAAATACATGTGTAGAAGCACAGCGCTAGCAGAAGCGACCGTTTCTTGACGTTTTCTAACTCAGGGAACAGGTTGGACACTTCTGAGATGCATTTGGGCAACTTTGTCCGAAATGAGTTTTTTGCCTACAGAGACATGCCTATTTGCGCAGTAGTACAGATTCTGAGTATGTAACTGGGCTTGATGAAATCAGCATTTCTCTTGCTTCCCTGTGCGTAGGGAAGCTCAGTTTTAGTCACAGTAGCTCCCACAAGTGTCTCCTCAGTGTGTTCCCATTTCCTTAGAAACAGTGTATTTGCTGGGAGAAAAGTGCATTACTCTGCGCTTTCACCGTTCAGCAAATACATGTGTAGAAGCACAGCGCTAGCAGAAACGAACGTTTCTCGACGTTTTCTAACTCAGGGAACAGGTTGCACACTTCTGCGATGCATTTGGGCAACTTTGTCAGAAATGAGTTTTTTGCCTAAAGAGACATGCCTATTTGCGCAGTAGTACAGATTATGAGTATGTAACTGGGCTTGATGAAATCAGCATTTCTCTTGTTTCCCTGTGCGTAGGGAAGCTCACTTTTAGTCACAGTAGCTCCCACAAGTGTCTCCTCAGTGTGTTCCCATTTCCTTAGAAACAGTGTATTTGCTGGGAGAAAAGTGCATTACTGTGCGCTTTCACGGTTCAGCAAATACATGTGTAGAAGCACAGCGCTAGCAGAATCGACCGTTTCTCGACGTTTTCTAACTCAGGGAACAAGTTGCACACTTCTGAGATGCATTTGGGCAACTTTGTCAGAAATGAGTTTTTTGCCTAAAGAGACATGCCTATTTGCGCAGTAGTACAGATTCTGAGTATGTAACTGGGCTTGATGAAATCAGCATTTCTCTTGCTTCCCTGTGCGTAGGGAAGCTCAGTTTTAGTCACAGTAGCTCCCACAAGTGTCTCCTCAGTGTGTTCCCAGTTCCTTAGAAACAGTGTATTTGCTGGGAGAAAAGTGCATTACTCTGTGCTTTCACCATTCAGCAAATACATGTGTAGAAGCACAGCGCTAGCAGAAACGAACGTTTCTCAACGTTTTCTAACTCAGGGAACAGGTTGCACACTTCTGAGATGCATTTGGGCAACTTTGTCAGAAATGAGTTTTTTGCCTACAGAGACATGCCTATTTGCGCAGTAGTACAGATTCTGAGTATGTAACTGGGCTTGATGAAATCAGCATTTCTCTTGCTTCCCTGTGCGTAGGGAAGCTCAGTTTTAGTCACAGTAGCTCCCACAAGTGTCTCCTCAGTGTGTTCCCAGTTCCTTAGAAACAGTGTATTTGCTGGGAGAAAAGTGCATTACTGTGCGCTTTCACCGTTCAGCAAATATATGTGTAGAAGCACAGCGCTAGCAGAAACGAAGGTTTCTCGACGTTTTCTAACTCACGGAACAGGTTGCACACTTCTGAGATGCATTTGGGCAACTTTGTCAGAAATGAGTTTTTTGCCTAAAGAGACATGTCTATTTGCGCAGTAGTACAGATTCTGAGTATGTAACTGGGCTTGATGAAATCAGCATTTCTCTTGCTTCCCTGTGCGTAGGGAAGCTCAGTTTTAGTCACAGTAGCTCCCACAAGTGTCTCCTCAGTGTGTTCCCATTTCCTTAGAAACAGTGTATTTGCTGGGAGAAAAGTGCATTACTCTGCGCTTTCACCGTTCAGCAAATACATGTGTAGAAGCACAGCGCTAGCAGAAACGAACGTTTCTCGACGTTTTCTAACTCAGGGAACAGGTTGCACACTTCTGAGATGCGTTTGGGCAACATTGTCAGAAATGAGTTTTTTGCCTAAAGAGACATGCCTATTTGCGCAGTAGTACAGATTCTGAGTATGTAACTGGGCTTGATGAAATCAGCATTTCTCTTGTTTCCCTGTGCGTAGGGAAGCTCACTTTTAGTCACAGTAGCTCCCACAAGTGTCTCCTCAGTGTGTTCCCATTTCCTTAGAAACAGTGTATTTGCTGGGAGAAAAGTGCATGACTGTGCGCTTTCACCGTTCAGCAAATACATGTGTAGAAGCACAGCGCTAGCAGAAACGAACGTTTCTCGACGTTTTCTAACTCAGGGAACAAGTTGCACACTTCTGAGATGCATTTGGGCAACTTTGTCAGAAATGAGTTTTTTGCCTACAGAGACATGCCTATTTGCGCAGTAGTACAGATTCTGAGTATGTAACTGGGCTTGATGAAATCAGCATTTCTCTTGCTTCCCTGTGCGTAGGGAAGCTCAGTTTTAGTCACAGTAGCTCCCACAAGTGTCTCCTCAGTGTGTTCCCATTTCCTTAGAAACAGTGTATTTGCTGGGAGAACAGTGCATTACTGTGCGCTTTCACCGTTCAGCAAATACATGTGTAGAAGCACAGCGCTAGCAGAAACTACCGTTTCTCGACGTTTTCTAACTCAGGGAACAAGTTGCACACTTCTGAGATGCATTTGGGCAACTTTGTCAGAAATGAGTTTTTTGCCTAAAGAGACATGCCTATTTGCGCAGTAGTACAGATTCTGAGTATGTAACTGGGCTTGATGAAATCAGCATTTCTCTTGCTTCCCTGTGCGTAGGGAAGCTCAGTTTTAGTCACAGTAGCTCCCACAAGTGTCTCCTCAGTGTGTTCCCATTTCCTTAGAAACAGTGTATTTGCTGGGAGAAAAGTGCATTACTGTGCGCTTTCACGGTTCAGCAAATACATGTGTAGAAGCACAGCGCTAGCAGAATCGACCGTTTCTCGACGTTTTCTAACTCAGGGAACAAGTTGCACACTTCTGAGATGCATTTGGGCAACTTTGTCAGAAATGAGTTTTTTGCCTAAAGAGACATGCCTATTTGCGCAGTAGTACAGATTCTGAGTATGTAACTGGGCTTGATGAAATCAGCATTTCTCTTGCTTCCCTGTGCGTAGGGAAGCTCAGTTTTAGTCACAGTAGCTCCCACAAGTGTCTCCTCAGTGTGTTCCCAGTTCCTTAGAAACAGTGTATTTGCTGGGAGAAAAGTGCATTACTCTGTGCTTTCACCATTCAGCAAATACATGTGTAGAAGCACAGCGCTAGCAGAAACGAACGTTTCTCAACGTTTTCTAACTCAGGGAACAGGTTGCACACTTCTGAGATGCATTTGGGCAACTTTGTCAGAAATGAGTTTTTTGCCTAAAGAGACATGCCTATTTGCGCAGTAGTACAGATTCTGAGTATGTAACTGGGCTTGATGAAATCAGCATTTCTCTTGCTTCCCTGTGCGTAGGGAAGCTCAGTTTTAGTCACAGTAGCTCCCACAAGTGTCTCCTCAGTGTGTTCCCAGTTCCTTAGAAACAGTGTATTTGCTGGGAGAAAAGTGCATTACTGTGCGCTTTCACCGTTCAGCAAATATATGTGTAGAAGCACAGCGCTAGCAGAAACGAAGGTTTCTCGACGTTTTCTAACTCACGGAACAGGTTGCACACTTCTGAGATGCATTTGGGCAACTTTGTCAGAAATGAGTTTTTTGCCTAAAGAGACATGTCTATTTGCGCAGTAGTACAGATTCTGAGTATGTAACTGGGCTGGATGAAATCAGCATTTCTCCTGCGTCCCTGTGCGTAGGGAAGCTCAGTTTTAGTCACAGTAGCTCCCACAAGTGTCTCCTCAGTGTGTTCCCATTTCCTTAGAAACAGTGTTTTTGCTGGGAGAAATGTGCATTACTGTGCGCATTCACCGTTCAGCAAATACATGTGTAGAAGCACAGCGCTAGCAGAAACGAACGTTTCTCGACGTTTTCTAACTCAGGGAACAAGTTGCACACTTCTGAGATGCATTTGGGCAACTTTGTCAGAAATGAGTTTTTTGCCTACAGAGACATGCCTATTTGCGCAGTAGTACAGATTCTGAGTATGTAACTGGGCTTGATGAAATCAGCATTTCTCTTGCTTCCCTGTGCGTAGGGAAGCTCAGTTTTAGTCACAGTAGCTCCCACAAGTGTCTCCTCAGTGTGTTCCCAGTTCCTTAGAAACACTGTTTTTGCTGGGAGAAAAGTGCATTACTGTGCGCTTTCACCATTCAGCAAATACATGTGTAGAAGCACAGTGCTAGCAGAAACGAACGTTTCTCGACGTTTTCTAACTCAGGGAACAGGTTGCACACTTCTGAGATGCATTTGGGCAACTTTGTCAGAAATGAGTTTTTTGCCTAAAGAGACATGCCTATTTGCGCAGTAGTACAGATTCTGAGTATGTAACTGGGCTTGATGAAATCAGCATTTCTCCTGCTTCCCTGTGCGTAGGGAAGCTCAGTTTTAGTCACAGTAGCTCCCACAAGTGTCTCCTCAGTGTGTTCCCAGTTCCTTAGAAACACTGTTTTTGCTGGGAGAAAAGTGCATTACTGTGCACTTTCACCGTTCAGCAAATACATGTGTAGAAGCACAGCGCTAGCAGAAACGAACGTTTCTCGACGTTTTCTAACTCAGGGAACAGGTTGCACACTTCTGAGATGCATTTGGGCAACTTTGTCAGAAATGAGTTTTTTGCCTACAGAGACATGTCTATTTGTGCAGTAGTACAGATTCTGAGTATGTATCTGGGCTGGATGAAATCAGCATTTCTCCTGCTTTCCTGTGCGTAGGGAAGCTCAGTTTTAGTCACAGTAGCTCCCAAAAGTGTCTCCTCAGTGTGTTCCCATTTCCTTAGAAACAGTGTATTTGCTGGGAGAAAAGTGCATTACTGTGCGCTTTCAGCGTTCAGCAAATACATGTGTAGAAGCACAGCGCTAGCAGAAACGAACGTTTCTCGACGTTTTCTAACTCAGGGAAAAGGTTGCACACTTCTGAGATGCATTTGGGCAACTTTGTCAGAAATTTGTTTTTTGCCTAAAGAGACATGTCTATTTGCGCATTAGTACAGATTCTGTGTATGTAACTGGGCTTTATGAAATCAGCATATCTCTTGGTTCCCTGTGCGTAGGGAAGCTCAGTTTTAGTCAAAGTAGCTCCCACAAGTGTCTCCTCAATGTGTTCCCATTTCCTTAGAAACAGTGTATTTGCTGGGAGAAAAGTGCATTACTGTGTGCTTTCACCGTTCAGCAAATACATGTGTAGAAGCACAGCGCTAGCTGAAACGACCGTTTCTCGACGTTTTCTAACTCAGGGAACAAGTTGCACACTTCTGAGATGCATTTGGTCAACTTTGTCAGAAATGAGTTTTTTGCCTACAGAGACATGCCTATTTGCGCAGTAGTACAGATTCTGAGTATGTAACTGGGCTTGATGAAATCAGCATTTCTCTTGCTTCCCTGTGCGTAGGGAAGCTCAGTTTTAGTCACAGTAGCTCCCACAAGTGTCTCCTCAGTGTGTTCCCATTTCCTTAGAAACAGTGTATTTGCTGGGAGAAAAGTGCATTACTGTGCGCTTTCACCGTTCAGCAAATACATGTGTAGAAGCACAGCGCTAGCAGAAACGAACGTTTCTCGATGTTTTCTAACTCAGGGAACAAGTTGCACACTTCTGAGATGCATTTGGGCAACTTTGTCCGAAATGAGTTTTTTGCCTAAAGAGACATGCCTATTTGCGCAGTAGTACAGATTCTGAGTATGTAACTGGGCTTGATGAAATCAGCATTTCTCTTGCTTCCCTGTGCGTAGGGAAGCTCAGTTTTAGTCACAGTAGCTCCCACAAGTGTCTCCTCAGTGTGTTCCCATTTCCTTAGAAACAGTGTATTTGCTGGGAGAAAAGTGCATTACTGTGCGCTTTCACCGTTCAGCAAATACATGTGTAGAAGCACAGCTCTAGCAGAAACGACCGTTTCTCGACGTTTTCTAACTCAGGGAACAAGTTGCACACTTCTGAGATGCATTTGGGCAACTTTGTCAGAAATGAGTTTTTTGCCTACAGAGACATGCCTATTTGCGCAGTAGTACAGATTCTGAGTATGTAACTGGGCTTGATGAAATCAGCATTTCTCTTGCTTCCCTGTGCGTAGGGAAGCTCAGTTTTAGTCACAGTAGCTCCCACACGTGTCTCCTCAGTGTGTTCCCATTTCCTTAGAAACAGTGTTTTTGCTGAAAGAAATGTGCATTACTGTGCGCTTTCACCGTTCAGCAAATACATGTGTAGAAGCACAGCGCTAGCTGAAACGACCGTTTCTCGACGTTTTCTAACTCAGGGAACAAGTTGCACACTTCTGAGATGCATTTGGTCAACTTTGTCAGAAATGAGTTTTTTGCCTACAGAGACATGCCTATTTGTGCAGTAGTACAAATTCTGAGTATGTAACTGGGCTTGATGAAATCAGCATTTCTCTTGCTTCCCTGTGCGTAGGGAAGCTCAGTTTTAGTCACAGTAGCTCCCACAAGTGTCTCCTCAGTGTGTTCCCATTTCCTTAGAAACAGTGTATTTGCTGGGAGAAAAGTGCATTACTGTGCGCTTTCACCGTTCAGCAAATACATGTGTAGAAGCACAGCGCTAGCAGAAACGACCGTTTCTCGACGTTTTCTAACTCAGGGAAGAAGTTGCACACTTCTGAGATGCATTTGGGCAACTTTGTTAGAAATGAGTTTTTTGCCTAAAGAGACATGCCTATTTGCGCAGTAGTACAGATTCTGAGTATGTAACTGGGCTTGATGAAATCAGCATTTCTCTTGCTTCCCTGTGCGTAGGGAAGCTCAGTTTTAGTCACAGTAGCTCCCACAAGTGTCTCCTCAGTGTGTTCCCATTTCCTTAGAAACAGTGTATTTGCTGGGAGAAAAGTGCATTACTGTGCGCTTTCACCGTTCAGCAAATACATGTGTAGAAGCACAGCTCTAGCAGAAACGACCGTTTCTCGACGTTTTCTAACTCAGGGAACAAGTTGCACACTTCTGAGATGCATTTGGGCAACTTTGTCAGAAATGAGTTTTTTGCCTACAGAGACATGCCTATTTGCGCAGTAGTACAGATTCTGAGTATGTAACTGGGCTTGATGAAATCAGCATTTCTCTTGCTTCCCTGTGCGTAGGGAAGCTCAGTTTTAGTCACTGGAGCTCCCACAAGTGTCTCCTCAGTGTGTTCCCAGTTCCTTAGAAAGAGTGTATTTGCTGGGAGAAAAGTGCAATACTGTGCGCTTTCACCGTTCAGCAAATACATGTGTAGAGGCACAGCGCTAGCAGAAACGAACGTTTCTCGACGTTTTCTAACTCAGGGAACAAGTTGCACACTTCTGAGATGCATTTGGGCAACTTTGTCAGAAATGAGTTTTTGCCTACAGAGACATGCCTATTTGCGCAGTAGTACAGAGTCTGAGTATGTAACTGGGCTTGATGAAACTAGCATTTCTCTTGCTTCCCTGTGCGTAGGGAAGCTCAGTTTTAGTCACAGTAGCTCCCACAAGTGTCTCCTCAGTGTGTTCCCATTTCCTTAGAAACAGTGTATTTGCTGGGAGAAAAGTGCATTACTGTGCGCTTTCACCGTTCAGCAAAAACATGTGTAGAAGCACAGCGCTAGCAGAAACGAACGTTTCTCGACGTTTTCTAACTCAGGGAACAAGTTGCACACTTCTGAGATGCATTTGGGCAACTTTGTCAGAAATGAGTTTTTTGCCTACAGAGACATGCCTATTTGCTCAGTAGTACAGATTCTGAGTATGTAACTGGGCTTGATGAAATCAGCATTTCTCTTGCTTCCCTGTGCGTAGGGAAGCTCAGTTTTAGTCACTGGAGCTCCCACAAGTGTCTCCTCAGTGTGTTCCCATTTCCTTAGAAACAATGTATTTGCTGGGAGAAAAGTGCATTACTGTGTGCTTTCACCGTTCAGCAAATACATGTGTAGAAGCACAGCGCTAGCAGAAACGAACGTTTCTCGACGTTTTCTAACTCAGGGAACAAGTTGCACACTTCTGAGATGCATTTGGGCAACTTTGTCAGAAATGAGTTTTTTGCCTACAGAGACATGCCTATTTGCGCAGTAGTACAGATTCTGAGTATGTAACTGGGCTGGATGAAATCAGCATTTCTCTTGCTTCCCTGTGCGTAGGGAAGCTCAGTTTTAGTCACAGTAGCTCCCACACGTGTCTCCTCAGTGTGTTCCCAGTTCCTTAGAAACAGTGTATTTGCTGGGAGAAAAGTGCAATACTGTGCGCTTTCACCGTTCAGCAAATACATGTGTAGAAGCACAGCGCTAGCAGAAACGAACGTTTCTCGACGTTTTCTAACTCAGGGAACAAGTTGCACACTTCTGAGATGCATACGGGCAACTTTGTCAGAAATGAGTTTTTGCCTACAGAGACATGCCTATTTGCGCAGTAGTACAGAGTCTGAGTATGTAACTGGGCTTGATGAAATCAGCATTTCTCTTGCTTCCCTGTGCGTAGGGAAGCTCAGTTTTAGTCACAGTAGCTCCCACAAGTGTCTCCTCAGTGTGTTCCCATTTCCTTAGAAACAGTGTATTTGCTGGGAGAAAAGTGCATTACTGTGCGCTTTCACCGTTCAGCAAATACATGTGTAGAAGCACAGCGCTAGAAGAAACGAACGTTTCTCGACGTTTTCTAACTCAGGGAACAAATTGCACACTTCTGAGATGCATTTGGGCAACTTTGTCAGAAATGAGTTTTTTGCCTACAGAGACATGCCTATTTGCTCAATAGTACAGATTCTGAGTATGTAACTGGGCTTGATGAAATCAGCATTTCTCTTGCTTCCCTGTGCGTAGGGAAGCTCAGTTTTAGTCACTGGAGCTCCCACAAGTGTCTCCTCAGTGTGTTCCCATTTCCTTAGAAACAATGTATTTGCTGGGAGAAAAGTGCATTACTGTGTGCTTTCACCGTTTAGCAAATACATGTGTAGAAGCACAGCGCTAGGAGAAACGAACGTTTCTCGACGTTTTCTAACTCAGGGAACAAGTTGCACACTTCTGAGATGCATTTGGGCAACTTTGTCAGAAATGAGTTTTTTGCCTACAGAGACATGCCTATTTGCGCAGTAGTACAGATTCTGAGTATGTAACTGGGCTGGATGAAATCAGCATTTCTCTTAGTTCCCTGTGCGTAGGGAAGCTCAGTTTTAGTCACAGTAGCTCCCACAAGTGTCTCCTCAGTGTGTTCCCAGTTCCTCAGAAACAGTGTATTTGCTGGGAGAAAAGTGCCTTACTCTGCGCTTTCACCGTTCAGCAAATACATGTGTAGAAGCACAGCGCTAGCAGAAACGAACGTTTCTCGACGTTTTCTAACTCAGGGAACAAGTTGCACACTTCTGAGATGCATTTGGGCAACTTTGTCAGAAATGAGTTTTTGCCTACAGAGACATGCCTATTTGCGCAGTAGTACAGAGTCTGAGTATGTAACTGGGCTTGATGAAACTAGCATTTCTCTTGCTTCCCTGTGCGTAGGGAAGCTCAGTTTTAGTCACAGTAGCTCCCACAAGTGTCTCCTCAGTGTGTTCCCATTTCCTTAGAAACAGTGTATTTGGTGGGAGAAAAGTGCATGACTGTGCGCTTTCACCGTTCAGCAAATACATGTGTAGAAGCACAGCGCTAGCAGAAACGAACGCTTCTCGACGTTTTCTAACTCAGGGAACAAGTTGCACACTTCTGAGATGCATTTGGGCAACTTTGTCAGAAATGAGTTTTTTGCCTACAGAGACATGCCTATTTGCGCAGTAGTACAGATTCTGAGTATGTAACTGGGCTGGATGAAATCAGCATTTCTCTTGCTTCCCTGTGCGTAGGGAAGCTCAGTTTTAGTCACTGGAGCTCCCACAAGTGTCTCCTCAGTGTGTTCCCATTTCCTTAGAAACAATGTATTTGCTGGGAGAAAAGTGCATTACTGTGTGCTTTCACCGTTCAGCAAATACATGTGTAGAAGCACAGCGCTAGCAGAAACGAACGTTTCTCGACGTTTTCTAACTCAGGGAACAAGTTGCACACTTCTGAGATGCATTTGGGCAACTTTGTCAGAAATGAGTTTTTTGCCTACAGAGACATGCCTATTTGCGCAGTAGTACAGATTCTGAGTATGTAACTGGGCTGGATGAAATCAGCATTTCTCTTGCTTCCCTGTGCGTAGGGAAGCTCAGTTTTAGTCACAGTAGCTCCCACAAGTGTCTCCTCAGTGTGTTCCCAGTTCCTTAGAAACAGTGTATTTGCTGGGAGAAAAGTGCAATACTGTGCGCTTTCACCGTTCAGCAAATACATGTGTAGAAGCACAGCGCTAGCAGAAACGAACGTTTCTCGACGTTTTCTAACTCAGGGAACAAGTTGCACACTTCTGAGATGCATTTGGGCAACTTTGTCAGAAATGAGTTTTTTGCCTACAGAGACATGCCTATTTGCGCAGTAGTACAGAGTCTGAGTATGTAACTGGGCTTGATGAAACTAGCATTTCTCTTGCTTCCCTGTGCGTAGGGAAGCTCAGTTTTAGTCACAGTAGCTCCCACAAGTGTCTCCTCAGTGTATTCCCATTTCCTTAGAAACAGTGTATTTGCTGGGAGAAAAGTGCATTACTGTGCGTTTTCACCGTTCAGCAAATACATGTGTAGAAGCACAGCGCTAGCAGAAACGAACGCTTCTCGACGTTTTCTAACTCAGGGAACAAGTTGCACACTTCTGAGATGCATTTGGGCAACTTTGTCAGAAATGAGTTTTTTGCCTACAGAGACATGCCTATTTGCGCAGTAGTACAGATTCTGAGTATGTAACTGGGCTTGATGAAATCAGCATTTCTCTTGCTTCCCTGTGCGTAGGGAAGCTCAGTTTTAGTCACAGTAGCTCCCACAAGTGTCTCCTCAGTGTGTTCCCATTTCCTTAGAAACAGTGTATTTGCTGGGAGAAAAGTGCATTACTGTGCGCTTTCACCGTTCAGCAAATACATGTGTAGAAGCACAGCGCTAGCAGAAACGACCGTTTCTCGACGTTTTCTAACTCAGGGAAGAAGTTGCACACTTCTGAGATGCATTTGGGCAACTTTGTTAGAAATGAGTTTTTTGCCTAAAGAGACATGCCTATTTGCGCAGTAGTACAGATTCTTAGTATGTAACTGGGCTTGATGAAATCAGCATTTCTCTTGCTTCCCTGTGCGTAGGGAAGCTCAGTTTTAGTCACAGTAGCTCCCACAAGTGTCTCCTCAGTGTGTTCCCATTTCCTTAGAAACAGTGTATTTGCTGGGAGAAAAGTGCATTACTGTGCGCTTTCACCGTTCAGCAAATACATGTGTAGAAGCACAGCTCTAGCAGAAACGACCGTTTCTCGACGTTTTCTCACTCAGGGAACAAGTTGCACACTTCTGAGATGCATTTGGGCAACTTTGTCAGAAATGAGTTTTTGCCTACAGAGACATGCCTATTTGCGCAGTAGTACAGAGTCTGAGTATGTAACTGGGCTTGATGAAACTAGCATTTCTCTTGCTTCCCTGTGCGTAGGGAAGCTCAGTTTTAGTCACAGTAGCTCCCACAAGTGTCTCCTCAGTGTGTTCCCATTTCCTTAGAAACAGTGTATTTGCTGGGAGAAAAGTGCATGACTGTGCGCTTTCACCGTTCAGCAAATACATGTGTAGAAGCACAGCGCTAGCAGAAACGAACGCTTCTCGACGTTTTCAAACTCAGGGAACAAGTTGCACACTTCTGAGATGCATTTGGGCAACTTTGTCAGAAATGAGTTTTTTGCCTACAGAGACATGCCTATTTGCGCAGTAGTACAGATTCTGAGTATGTAACTGGGCTTGATGAAATCAGCATTTCTCTTGCTTCCCTGTGCGTAGGGAAGCTCAGTTTTAGTCACAGTAGCTCCCACAAGTGTCTCCTCAGTGTGTTCCCATTTCCTTAGAAACAGTGTATTTACTGGGAGAAAAGTGCATTACTTTGCGCTTTCACCGTTCAGCAAATACATGTGTAGAAGCACAGCGCTAGCAGAAACGAACGTTTCTCGACGTTTTCTAACTCAGGGAACACATTGCACACTTCTGAGATGCATTTGGGAAACTTTGTCAGAAATGAGTTTTTTGCCTACAGAGACATGCCTATTTGCTCAGTAGTACAGATTCTGAGTATGTAACTGGGCGTGATGAAATCAGCATTTCTCTTGCTTCCCTGTGCGTAGGGAAGCTCAGTTTTAGTCACTGGAGCTCCCACAAGTGTCTCCTCAGTGTGTTCCCATTTCCTTAGAAACAATGTATTTGCTGGGAGAAGAGTGCATTACTGTGTGCTTTCACCGTTCAGCAAATACATTTGTAGAAGCACAGCGCTAGCAGAAACGAACGTTTCTCGACGTTTTCTAACTCAGGGAACAAGTTGCACACTTCTGAGATGCATTTGGGCAACTTTGTCAGAAATGAGTTTTTTGCCTACAGAAACATGCCTATTTGCGCAGTAGTACAGATTCTGAGTATGTAACTGGGCTTGATGAAATCAGCATTTCTCTTGCTTCCCTGTGCGTAGGGAAGCTCAGTTTTAGTCACAGTAGCTCCCACAAGTGTCTCCTCAGTGTGTTCCCATTTCCTTAGAAACAGTGTATTTGCTGGGAGAAAAGTGCATTACTGTGCGCTTTCACCGTTCAGCAAATACATGTGTAGAAGCACAGCGCTAGCAGAAACGACCGTTTCTCGACGTTTTCTAACTCAGGGAACAAGTTGCACACTTCTGAGATGCATTTGGGCAACTTTGTCAGAAATGAGTTTTTTGCCTACAGAGACATGCCTATTTGCGCAGTAGTACAGATTCTGAGTATGTAACTGGGCTTGATGAAATCAGCATTTCTCTTGCTTCCCTGTGCGTAGGGAAGCTCAGTTTTAGTCACAGTAGCTCCCACAAGTGTCTCCTCAGTGTGTTCCCATTTCCTTAGAAACAGTGTATTTGCTGGGAGAAAAGTGCATTACTGTGCGCTTTCACCGTTCAGCAAATACATGTGTAGAAGCACAGCGCTAGCAGAAACGACCGTTTCTCGACGTTTTCTAACTCAGGGAACAAGTTGCACACTTCTGAGATGCATTTGGGCAACTTTGCCAGAAATGAGTTTTTTGCCTACAGAGACATGCCTATTTGCGCAGTAGTACAGAGTCTGAGTATGTAACTGGGCTTGATGAAATCAGCATTTCTCTTGCTTCCCTGTGCGTAGGGAAGCTCAGTTTTAGTCACAGTAGCTCCCACAAGTGTCTCCTCAGTGTGTTCCCATTTCCTTAGAAACAGTGTATTTGCTGGGAGAAAAGTGCATTACTGTGCGCTTTCACCGTTCAGCAAATACATGTGTAGAAGCATAGCGCCAGCAGAAACGAACGTTTCTCGACGTTTTCTAACTCAGGGAACAAGTTGCACACTTCTGAGATGCATTTGGGCAACTTTGTCAGAAATGAGTTTTTTGCCTAAAGAGACATGCCTATTTGCGCAGTAGTACAGATTCTGAGTATGTAACTGGGCTGGATAAAATCAGCATTTCTCTTGCTTCCCTGTGCCTAGGGAAGCTTAGTTTTAGTCACAGTAGCTCCCACAAGTGTCTCCTCAGTGTGTTCCCATTTCCTTAGAAACAGTGTATTTGCTGGGAGAAAAGTGCATTACTGTGCGCTTTCACCGTTCAGCAAATACATGTGTAGAAGCACAGCGCTAGCAGAAACGACCGTTTCTCGACGTTTTCTAACTCAGGGAACAAGTTGCACACTTCTGAGATGCATTTGGGCAACTTTGTCAGAAATGAGTTTTTTGCCTACAGAGACATGCCTATTTGCGCAGTAGTACAGATTCTGAGTATGTAACTGGGCTTGATGAAATCAGCATTTCTCTTGCTTCCCTGTGCGTAGGGAAGCTCTGTTTTAGTCACAGTAGCTCCCACAAGTGTCTCCTCAGTGTGTTCCCATTTCCTTAGAAACAGTGTATTTGCTGGGAGAAAAGTGCATTACTGTGTG